>NC_053027.1:95751008-96003286 GCF_003073215.2 Triticum urartu | reverse complement strand
TCTAGGGTATTGTGCGTCATTTTTAAACACGTGCCCATAAAAATTTAAGCCTCCCCTGAGGTCATCTTCATCATCATGCTGGTGTCAAAACAGTCCGGTAATATTGCTCCAAGGCTGCCGACCTACGCTAGACACGTCGTCACTTTGTTGAGCCGACCTCAACTTCTTCGGATCATCATCTCGGCAAGCCGAACAAGAGTTCGGCATCACGAAGGATAAATTATCACCAACATCGCCGCCCCACGGATTACACGGAGCGGGCACACCGGCATCGCCGCACGGTCACTTCATCAAGCCGGCATTGACCACGTCACGACCTGCATCGGCAGGACCGCACTATTGCTTCTTCAAGCCGGTGTCCATCACGCCGACCTACTTCGACTCATCGGCTGACATCGAGGCTTCGACATCTCGGCTAGACCGGGGGCTTCGCCATCTCTTCATCAACCTACTCCGGAGACTTCGGCATCACTAGCCGACCAGCTTTGTCATGTTAGCTCGACCGAGGGCTTTGCCTCGGCGAGCCAACCTTTACCAGCATCGTCATGCCGTCGCTTTATCGCCCATCGGGCAATGGGTGTGCGGATCGAGTCCCAATTTTGGGAATCACCTTTCTTCAAATTGCTACAACAAATAAACCAGGTGCTATTAATCCTAGTATTTTTTGCTTGTTTCGGTTTATTTTTCCCAAGGAATTATTACTCTGGTTTGTCCATCATATGTACACAGGTCTATCAAATAGTGGCCGCATTAACGAGGTCGCACGGTGGTTCGGTCAGTTTCCGTACATAGTCCAGCGAACGCCGCATCCGGAACTCGGACCGACCTGTGAATTCAGGCTTTGCCACGCCTTTACCGCATCACGCCGACGCCCTGCATTGACATTGACTTTGGCTCCAAGACATATTTCTTTTAATACTCACTTTGCATAAATTATTTATTATGCAACGATTTTTTCATTATTATTACTGTTATCTCCGGTTTGCACTATTTTTTGTGCACAGGAAAATGATCCAGCCGGACTATATCCTTTGGCGTCACCTCGGCTGGACGGGGGGCTTCGTCAACACTTCATTACCCCATGCCGGGGACTTCGGCATCACTCTGCCGGCCTGCATTGAGCGTGCTATGTCACAACTTCGGAGTGCCGAGCTCTTTGCTCCGCCACCTCGGGACCGGCTTGGGGGATGGAACCTTGTCCCGCATCAAGCTCGGACCGCGTCGTCAATACCGAACACATTAACCAGCTAAGTTGCCTTCATGCTCCAAGTTTTATATTTTTAACTTGTGTTCGGTTCGACCAAGCATTATACCTTTTTGGAAAAAAAGTTGCTTGTAAAAAAATTTCCTTGTCCAAACTTTGTTTGTGAGGCACAAATTCAAATACCCAGTTCACTTGGGGGCTTCCTCCATGAAGCCTTTCCTCTTGCATATGATTATACTTGTACGGCTTCGTTCCTTGTTCGTGTATTACGCCACAATATGCACCATATTGACTTAAGCGATTTGCAAGCTGGGTTGCCTGGCTCCTGTGCTTACCCCTGCGTTCCCGATTGTTCGGCTAGGGAGTAAAGGGAGCACCTCTGTGATTGTCACGACCGGGTCCTCCGAGCTCTGACCTCAGACTGGGTGAAGCCGAAAGCTAGCGCTCTTATTGTTTTCAATCATGGTCGGCACACAACGGAACTCATGAGTACAAAAAATCTATTGCACAAGTCTCATAGTAATAATGAGCACCGAAGAAAGGTATCGGTGGGGGTACTATTTTCTTCGAAGATGCTTCTTACACTTCATCTGTAATATAGCATAAGTTCCCTGAGCGCGCTTTGTCTGTTACAGCCTTATGGACCGGTTGCCTGGTTATCCGAAACACTGTCGATATTCTCGACAGTTGGAGTACATAACACTTTTCGGTCCTTAACCGAAGAGGGAGAAGCCGATGGTCGGTTAAGACGCGTTTAAAGTTCGGGTGAACAAAGATATGATATTAGTACTTTGGTACATACAGTCATTATACATAAAATTATTTTACCCAAGTTACTTGGGGGCTCTTAAATTTATATGAGCCGTTTTATAATAAGTGTTCTTCTTCTTAGTTGTTGCAAAGTTTTTATTACTATTATTATTCATCACTTCTTTTTTCGACACGAGTGTGTGGTCACTAGCCGGGGAGCCTAATTTCTCTCTCAAAGCCGCTAGAGTTTAGTTTGCTAAACTGGCCTAATGAGAAGTACTCCGCCTTCGGGATAGGAGGTTGAAGCCGTAGGCTGACCCGCTTGAAGTCTTGAGATAGGATGTGACATGTTAAAGCACGACAGAAGCACCCTTTTTTCTAAGACCAATTTTCGGATTGGCACCAAACACTTGATCTTGTTCGGACGTCAAGTTTTTATTGACGTTTTTTGGTTTTCCAAGATTATGGCACTTTTAAACTATTTGTGTGTTTTCAGCACAAGTCTCGAAGTGCAATGCCGGACACCTTTAGAGATTCGGCAAAAACATTCTTGGATATTGCTATATATGCATCAGTTTCGAATTGTGTCTTCAGTAAATAGTTGGGTTGCCCGGCTCCTGCACTTGCTTCCTACGTTCCGCTTTGTTCGGCTAGGTGTGCAAAGGGAGAACCACTGCGATTGTGCTTCCAGCTTACATGGTTAAGCACCTCAGTGGAGAAAGCCAAAAACTGACTGTCACAATAAGCGTAAACTAGTCAGCGATCCGATGACTGTGTTAAATGACGACCATTCATAACATTGGCCGAAGTGTTTATGGCTTGACCTCGACTATCGCCGAACACTACCGAGGGCTAGTAACTGGCCTCCCAAACTATATCCTCAATATTTTTCTCTTACATTAGAGCTGAGGTTTCATGATCATGCTTAGCATGACAACCCAAAGAAAGGAACCGATAGCGGGACTATTTTCTTTGGAAGACATTTCTTATGTTAAACAGTAATATAACATATCTCTCTACGTACCTTTGTTTATAAAACCGTATGGCCAGTTTGCCTTGTTTGTCGTAAATCTTTACCCTCATAAAGGCTTTATAAAGTAGGACAAACACTCCTCGGCTATTGGCCGAGGAGGTTGAAGCCGATGGTCGATCAACAAAGTTTTGTACAATGCGGATCCGAGCATTAATGACGTAAAGTACTTGGATACATAGAGTCATTACACATAATTTGTGATTTTACTATGGATATCGATCCTTAATTCGGCCACCCGTGCCCGCATTAAGGCTCGGGGGCTACTGGGCTTCGGGCTTATTATTTACAAATATTAAAGGGGCACATTGATCCCCCAATCTGGTGTTGCCACCCGACCAGTGTCTCGGGGGCTACTGCATTGCCTGTTCAATGCAGAAAATTTTAAGTGCAATACAGTTTCCGACGAGATTTTGATCCTCAGGTTGGTCGTCCGCACCCAACCTGAGTCTCGAGGACTGAGCATGCCGCTTTTTGTGTCCCGAAGTATTCTGTTGAGCCAGGACTTGATGCTCGGGCTGATTTTGCAAATCAACCTGAGTCTCAGCGGCTACTGGGATCAGCGATCTTATGTCATCCTTCAGGTGCATCTCGGATTTTAAACCGACACACATGTTGAGGGTTACTGGCTATATATCTCGGCAGAGAATAAATTGCACCAATCAAAAATATGGACAAAAAATTGGCCCACGGTCGGGGTGGTGCACCACCTCGGAAGCAGTCCGGCATAAAGCTCGGGCGCTAGTGGCTGGCTCCATAGAGGGCATTTCCAGCATTAAGCTCGGCTAAACTCCTTCAACTTTTTTTGGACCAAGATGATCTATGACATCTTGGATATAGTCCGGCGTTGGAGCTTGGACACAGTCCGGCATTGGAGCTCGGATACATTTCGGCGTTGGAGCTCGGAAGCAGTCTAGCATTGGTGCTCGGCTGCAAAAGATACCTCGAATGCAGTCCGGCGTAAGAGCTCGGACGCAAGAGGACACTGCCTCCCGGGAACAACTTCAAACCCGAGGTGTGGCATAAAAATAACAAGGCATTGATAAAGGCCAGAAACTTAAAGGGGCTCCTCGGATACCCGACGTGTAAACTCGTCGAATGCATTTCGGCGATCCTTAAGATCGAAGATGAGAAGATTTGTTGAACCAGTTTTCAAGACCGACAACCGAAGATGAAGAACAGTTCGGAAGAATCGAGGAGCGTCCCTAACTTGAAGACTGGTTTAGGGGGCTACTCACGGTGTCCTGGACTAGGGGGTACTCAACACGTCATCTCCCGATCTGTTAGATTGGGCCGAGGACCCCCATGGCCGTATACTCATGGGCCAGTTCGGACAGCTGCCGCATACATGGAAGATTCCACAAGACTTGGTGATCAATACAAGGACTCCTCCCCACCGGCGTATTCGGCTAGGACTCTTGTTATCCTAGGCCTTTGGTGCATTATATAAACCGAGGCCAGGCTAGTTGATAGAGGATATATATACAATAATCATACCATAGGCTAGCTTCTAGGGTTTAGCCTCTACGATCTCGTCGTAAATCAACTCTTGTAACCCCTATAATCATCAATATAAACAAGAGCAGGACGTAGGGTTTTACCTCCATCAAGAGGGCACGAACCTGGGTAAGCATCGTGGCCCCTGTCTCTGGTTACCCATCGATCCATGATACACAGCTTGGGACCCCCTACCGGAGATATGCCGGTTTTGACACCGACACCCCCCAGGAACTAATGGGCCACATGGGCCTTAGTGGGGAGAGAGAGGGTCGGCCAAGGCAGGGCCGCGCGCCCCTCCCCCTCTAGTCTGAATTGGACTAGGGAAGGGAGGCGGCGCCCCCCTTTCCTTCTCCCTTCTCATCTCCTTCCTTCCCCCTTCCTCCTCCTAGTTGGACTAGGAAAGGGGCAGTCCTAGTCCTACTAGGAGGACTCCTCCCCTCCTTGGCGCGCCCCAAGGGCCGGACGGCCTCCTCCCTTGCTCCTTTATATACGGGGGCAGGGGCACCCTAGAACACACAAGTTGATCATTGATCCCTTAGCCATGTGCGGTGCCCCCCTCCACCATAATCCACCTCGGTCATATCGTCGTAGTGCTTAGGCGAAGCCTTGCGCCGGTACCTTCATCATCACCGTCATCACGTCATCGTGCTGATGAAGCTCTCCCTCGACACTCAGCTGGATCAAGAGTTCATGGGACGTCACCGAGCCAAACGTGTGCAGATCACGGAGGTGTCGTACTTTTGGTACTAGGATCGGTCAGACCGTGAAGACGTACGACTACATCAACTGCATTGTCATAACGCTTATGCTTACAGTCTACGAGGGTACGTGGACAACACTCTTCCCCTCTCATTGCTATGCATCACCATGATAGATCTTGCGTGTGCGTAAGAATTTTTTTGAAATTACTGCGTTCCCCAATAGTGGCATCTGAGCCAGGTCTATGCGTAGATGTTATATGAACGAGTAGAACACAAAGGAGTTGTGGATGTGGGTATATACATATTGCTTGTCGTCACTAGTTGATTCTTGATTCAGCGGTATTTTTGGATGAAGAGGCTCAGACCGACATTACGCGTACGCTTACGCGAGACTGGTTCTACCGACGTGCTTCACACACAGGTGGCTGGTAGGTGTCAATTTCTCCAACTTTAGTTGAATCGGATTCAATGAACAGGGTTCTTTCTGAAGATCAAAAAGCAATCACTATACCGTGTTGTGGTTTTTGATGCGTAGGTAAGAACGGTTCTTGCTCAGCCCATAGAAGCCACGTAAAACTTGCAACAACAAAGTAGAGGACGTCTAACTTGTTTTTGCAGGGCATGTTGTGATGTGATATGGTCAAGACATGGTGCTAAATTTTATTGTATGTGATGATCATGTTTTGTAACACCGTTATCAGCAACTGGCAGGAGCCATATGGTTGTCGCTTTATTGTATGAAATGCAATCGCCATGTAATTGCTTTACTTTATCACTAAGCGGTAATGATAGTCATATAAGAAATAGTTCGCGAGACGACAACGATACTTCGATGGAGATCAAGGTGTCAAGCCGATGACAATGGTGATCATGACAGTGCTTTGGAGATGGAGATCAAAGGCACAAGATGATGATGGCCATATCATATCACTTATATTGATTGCATGTGATGTTTATCATTTATGCATCTTATTTTGCTTAGTTCGGCGGTAGCATTATAAGATGATCTCTCACTAAATTTCAAGGTACAAGTGTTCTCCCTGAGTATGCACCATTGCTACAGTTCGTCGTGCCGAGACACCACGTGATGATCGGGTGTGATAAGCTCTGCGTTCACATACAACGGGTGCAAGCCAGTTTTGCACACGCGGAATACTCGGGTTAAACTTGACGAGCCTAGCATATGCAGATATGGCCTCGGAACACTGAGACCGAAAGGTCGAGCGTGAATCATATAGTATGTATGATCAACATAGTGATGTTCACCATTGAAAACTACTCCATCTTACGTGATGATCGGACATGGTTTAGTTGATATGGATCACGTGATCACTTAGATGATTAGAGAGATGTCATCTAAGTGGGAGTTCTTAAGTAATTTTATTATTGAACTTTAATTTATCATGAACTTAGTACTTGATAGTATTTTGCATGTCTATGTTGTTGTAGATAGATGGCCTGTGATGTTGTTCCGTTGAATTTTAATGCGTTCCTAGAGAAAGCTAAGTTGGAAGATGATGGTAGCAACTACATGGACTGGGTCCGTAACTTGAGAATTATCCTCATTGCTGCACAGAAGAATTACGTCCTGGAAGCACCGCCAGGTGACAAACCCGCTGCAGGAGCAACGCCAGATGTTATGAACACCTGGCAGAGCAAAGCTGATGACTACTCAATAGTTTAGTGTGCCATGATTTACGGCTTAGAACCGAGACTTCAACGACGTTTTGAACGTCATGGAGCATATGAGATGTTCCAGGAGTTGAAGTTAATATTTCAAGCAAATGCCCAGATTGAGAGATATGAAGTCTCCAATAAGTTCTACAGCTGCAAAATAGAGGAGAATAGTTCTGTCAGTGAACATATACTCGGAATGTCTAGGTACCACAACCACTTGACTCACCTAGGAGTTAATCTTCCTGGTGATAGTGTCATTGACAGAGTTCTTCAATCACTACCACCAAGCTACAAGAGCTTCGTGATAAACTATAATGTGCAAGGGATGGATAAGACGATTCCTGAGCTCTTCGCAATGCTAAAGGCTGTGGAGGTAGAAATTGAGAAGGAGCATCAAGTGTTGATGGTCAACAAGACCACCAGTTTCAAGAAAAAGGGTAAAGGGAAGAAGGGGAACTTCAAGAAGAACAGCAAGCAAGTTGCTGCTCAAGTGAAGAAACCCAAGTCTAGACCTAAGCCTGAGACTGAGTGCTTCTACTGCAAAGGGACTGGTCACTGGAAGCGGAACTGCCTCAAGTATTTGGCGAAGAAGAAGGATGGCAAAGTGAAAGGTATATTTGATATACATGTTATTGATGTGTACCTTACTAATGCTCGCAGTAGTGCCTGGGTATTTGATACTGGTTCAGTTGCTAACATTTGCAACTCGAAACATGGGCTACGGATTAAGCGAAGATTGGCTAAGGGCGAGGTGACGATGCGCGTGGGAAATAGTTCCAAAGTCGATGTGATTGTCGTCGGCACGTTACCTCTACATGTACCTTCGGGATTAGTTTTAGACCTAAATAATTGTTATTTGGTGCCAGCGTTGAGCATGAACATTATATCTGAATCTTGTTTGATGCGAGACGATTATTCATTTAAATCAGAGAATAATGGTTGTTCTATTTATATGAGTAATATCTTTTATGGTCATGCACCCTTGATGAGTGGTCTATTTTTACAAAATCTTGATAGTAGTGATACACATGTTCATAGTATTGAAGCCAAAAGATGGAGAGTTGATAATGATAGTGCAACTTATTTATGGCACTGCTGTTTGGGTCACATTGGTGTAAAGCGCATGAAGAAACTCCATTCTGATGGACTTCTGAAATCACTTGATTATGAATCACTTGGTACTTGCGAGCCATGCCTCATGGGAAAGATGACTAAAACTCTGTTCTCCAGAACAGTAGAGCGAGCAACAGAGTTATTGGAAATCATACATACTGATGTATGTGGTCCAATGAACATTGAGGCTCGCGGTGGATATCGTTATTTTCTCACCTTCACAGATGATTTGAGCAGATATGGGTATATCTACTTAATGAAACATAAGTCTGAAACATTTGAGAAGTTCAAAGAATTTCAGAGTGAAGTGGAAAATCATCGTAACAAGAAAATAAAGTTTCTACGATCTGATCGTGGAGGAGAATATTTGAGTTATGAGTTTGGTCTTCATTTAAAACAATGCGGAATAGTTTCGCAACTCACGCCACCCGGAACACCACGGCGTAATGGTGTGTCTGAACGTCGTAATCGTACTTTACTAGATGTGGTGCGACCTATGATGTCTCTTACTGATTTACCGCTATCATTTGGGGCTTATGCTTTAGAGACGGCAGCATTCACATTAAATAGGGCACCATCTAAATCCGTTAAGACAACACCTTATGAACTGTGGTTTGGCAAGAAACCCAAGTTGTCGTTTCTTAAAGTTTGGGGCTGCGATGCTTATGTGAAAAAGCTTCAACCTGATAAGCTCGAACCCAAATCGGAGAAATGTGCCTTCATAGGATACCCAAAGGATACTGTTGGGTACACCTTCTATCACAGATCCGAAGGCAAGATATTCGTTGCTAAGAATGGATCCTTTCTAGAGAAGGAGTTTCTCTCGAAAGAAGTGAGTGGGAGGAAAGTAGAACTTGATGAGGTAATTGTACCTGCTCCCATATTGGAAAGTAGTTCATCACTGAAATCAGTTCCAGTGATTTCTACACCAATAAGTGAGGAAGCTAATGATGATGATCATGAAACTTCTGATCAAGTCACTACCGAACCTCATAGGTCAACCAGAGTAAGATCTGCACCAGAGTGGTGCGGTAATCCTGTTCTGGAGGTCATGTTACTTGACCATGATGAACCTACGAACTATGAGGAAGCGATGATGAGCCCATGAAATCTGAGATATGGTCCATGTATGAGAACAAAGTGTGGACATTGGTTGACTTGCCCGATGATCGGCAGGCCATAGAGAATAAATGGATCTTCACGAAGAAGACTGACGTTGACGGTAATGTTACTGTCTACAAAGCTCGACTTGTTGCAAAAAGGTTTTCGACAAGTTCAAGGAGTTGACTATGATGAGACCTTCTCACCCGTAGCGATGCTTAAGTCTGTCCAAATCATGTTAGCAATTGCCGCATTTTATGATTATGAAATTTGGCAAATGGATGTCAAAACTGCATTCCTTAATGGATATCTTAAAGAAGAGTTGTATATGATGCAACCAGAAGGTTTTGTCGATCCAAAAGGTGCTAACAAAGTGTGCAAGCTCCAGCGATCCATTTATGGACTGGTGCAAGCCTCTCAGAGTTGGAATATACACTTTGATAGTGTGATCAAAGCATATGGTTTTATATAGACTTTTGGAGAAGCCTGTATTTACAAGAAAGTGAGTGGGAGCTCTGTAGCATTTATAATATTATATGTAGATGACGTATTGTTGATCTGAAATGATACTAAATTTCTGAATAGCATAAAAGGATACTTGAATAAGAATTTTTCAATGAAAGACCTCGGTGAAGCTGCTTATATATTGGGCATCAAGATCTATAGAGATAGATCAAGATGCTTAATTGGACTTTCACAAAGCACATACCTTGATAAAGTTTTGAAGAAGTTCAAAATGGATCAAGCAAAGAAAGGGTTCTTGCATGTGTTACAAGGTGTGAAATTGAGTCAGACTCAATGCCCGACCACTGCAGAAGATAGAGAGGAAATGAAAGTCATTCCCTATGCTTCAGCCATAGGTTCTATCATGTATGCAATGTTGTGTACCAGACCTGATGTGTGCCTTGCTATTAGTTTAGCAGGGAGGTACCAAAGTAATCCAGGAGTGGATCACTGGACAGCGGTCAAGAACATCCTGAAATACCTGAAAAGGACTAAGGATATGTTTCTCGTATATGGAGGTGACAAAGAGCTCGTCGTAAACGGTTACATTGATGCAAGCTTTGACACTGATCCGGATGACTCTAAGTCACAAACCGGATACCTGTTTTTATTAAATGGTGGAGTTGTCAGTTGGTGCAGTTCCAAGAAGAGCGTCGTGGCAGGATCTACATGTGAAGCAGAGTACATAGCTGCTTTAGAAGCAGCAAATGAAGGAGTCTGGATGAAGGAGTTCATATCTGATCTAGGTGTCATACCTAGTGCATCGGGTCCAATCAAAATCTTTTGTGACAACACTTGTGCAATTGCCTTGGCAAAGGAATCCAGATTTCACAAGAGAACCAAGCACATCAAGAGACGCTTCAATTCCATCCACGATCAAGTCAAGGAGGTAGACAGAGAGATTTGCAAGATACATACAGATCTGAATGTTGCAGACCCGTTGACTAAGCCTCTCTCACGAGCAAAACATGATCAGCACCAAGACTCCATGGGTGTTAGAGTCATTACAATGTAATCTAGATTATTGACTCTAGTGCAAGTGGGAGACTGAAGGAAATATGCCCTAGAGGCAATAATAAAGTTGTTATTTATATTTCCTTATATCATGATAAATGTTTATTATTCATGCTAGAATTGTATTAACCGGAAACTTAGTACATGTGTGAATACATAGACAAACAGAATGTCACTAGTATGCCTCTACTTGACTAGCTCGTTGAATCAATGATGGTTATGTTTCCTAACCATAGACATGAGTTGTCATTTGATTAAAGGGACCACATCATTAGAGAATGATGTGATTGACTTGACCCTTCCGTTAGCTTAGCACGATGATCGTTTAGTTTGTTGCTATTACTTTCTCCATTACTTATACATGTTCCTATGACTATGAGATCATGCAACTCCCGAATACCGGAGGAACACTTAGTGTGCTATCAAACGTCACAACGTAACTAGGTGACTATAAAGATGCTCTACAGGTGTCTTCGATGGTGTTTGTTGAGTTGCATAGATCAAGATTAGGATTTGTCACTTCGAGTATCGGAGAGATGTCTCTTGGCCCTCTCGGTAATGAACATCACTATAAGCCTTCCAAGCAATGTGACTAATGAGTTAGTTACGGGATGATGCATTACGAACGAGTAAAGAGACTTGCTGGTAACGAGATTGAACTAGGTATTGAGATACTGACGATCGAATCTCAGGCAAGTAACATACCGATGACAAAGGGAACAACGTATATCATTATGCGGTTTGACCGATAAAGATCTTCGAAGAATATGTGGGAGCCAATATGAACATCCAGGTTCCACTATTGGTTATTGACTGGAGACGTGTTTCGGTCATGTCTACATAGTTCTCGAACCCGTAGGGTCCGCACGCTTAACGTTCGGTGATGATCGGTATTATGATTTTATGTGTTTTGATGTACCGAAGATAGTTCGGAGTCCCGGATGTGATCACGGACATGACGAGGAGTCTCGAAATGGTCGAGACATAAAGATTGATATATTGGACGGCTATATTCGGAGAAAACCGGAGTGCCGGAGGATTATCGGGACCCCCCCCTCCCCGGGAACTAATGGGCCACATGGGCCTTTGTGGAGAGAGAGGGCCGGCCAAGGCAAGGCTGTGCGCCCCTCCCCCTCTAGTTCGAATTGGACTAGGGAAGGGGGGCCGGCGCCCCCATTTCCTTCCCCCTTCTCCTCTCCTTCCTCCTCCTTCCTCCTCCTAGTTGGACTGGGAAAGGGGGAGTCCTACTCCTACTAGGAGGAGGACTCCTCCCCTCCTTGGCGCGCCCCAAGGACCGGTCGGCCTCCCCCTTGCTCCTTTATATACGGGGTCAGGGGGCACCCTAGAACACACAAGTTGATCATTGATCCCCTAGCCGTGTGAGGTGCCCCCCTCCACCATAATCCACCTCGGTCATATCGTCGTAGTGCTTAGGCGAAGCCCTGCGCCGGTAGCTTCATCATCACCGTCATCACGCCGTCGTGCTTACGAAGCTCTCCCTCGACACTCAACTGGATCAAGAGTTCGTGGAACGTCACCGAGCCGAACGTGTGTAGGTCGCGGAGTGTTGTAATTTCGGTACTAGGATCGGTCGGATCGTGAAGACGTACCACTACATCAACCGCATTGTCATAACGCTTCCGCTTACGGTCTACGAGGGTACGTGGACAACACTCTTCCCCTCTCATTTCTATGCATCACCATGATAGATCTTGCGCGTGCGTAAGCAATTTTTTGAAATTACTGCGTTCACCAACAGTTTTCCCCCGCCCAGGTTGGCGAGGCTAGCGGGGATGGGTATTAGCGGGGATCGGGGCGGGGACGGTGGCGTGCCCATCGGTGATCCCCGTCCTTGTTGCCATCTTGACCCATGTACCCTTATAAAATCTAACAAATATGGACAAATTATCTCTACACTTTGTCGTGAGTTTGTCAACTTAAATTTTATGATTATGTGCTATTATTTATGACAATGTGTTGATACTTTGATGTATCATTGTTTACAAGAAAGTGTCAATTTTACAGAATGTGTTCTTGTTATAAGTATGTATATTGATGTTATTATGTGTTGTTGTTTATAAAATATGATTGCATGTTGTTGTTTATAATTATGTGATGCTCAAATTAATGTTATTTAAACACAGATATTTTTACCCACGGGTACCCATTTACCCTGTTGGGTGACGGGTATGAAAAAAAATTGTACCCGCTAGCGGGTATGGGTAAGCTCAAATGGGATGGGTAAGGATATGAGGGAAATTTATGTGATATAGGAAAGAAGAAAATTAAAAATGTGGCTGCTGGGATTCAAGCCCAGGTCTCCACGGCCACAACGTGGAATTCTCACCACTAAACTACAGCCACTTTATTGATAAAATTTTACACAAAATGTTTGTAATACAGTACAATGTCTCCCACACAGGTGACCTACTCGGTCTCCAGGCTACAAAGGGGGGTCCATGAGGGAAAATCTTCTGGGTTGGGGGCAGTGGCCCGGGTTGGCCCTCACTAATCTCCCCACTGCCTAGTGGATCAAAACCCAGCTTGCTCCACTAGCAACACTTCTCAACATGTCAAAAATTATCAATAATTTATTACAACTAACCGGCTCAACACAACATCGGTTAAAAATAGCATCAAATCACATAGCAACTCATCACGATAATATGTACTGTTTCATCAAGCAAACACAAGCTGAATTTTAAGATTTATCAATCACACACCATACTTGGTTGATGAAGAAAAAGGTTATGCCTGAACTACTCGTCGGCGCACTTGCGAGAATTTTCCCAACGACGTGAGAAGACATGTTATTGCAATTGCTCTTGGCATCATCAGATCTTACGTTGCTGATGGTCGAGCGATGTCAAGTTAGAGCACGAATCAACTTAAGAGCATGTATGGAAGAAGAAAAATGAACAAAATATGTAAGCTAGTTTAAGTGAGTATTTCCCTTTTTCTCACAAGCTTGTTAACATGGAGGTATCTATCTCAATAGTGCCATGAACAAAGAAAAACATGGTATTTATTATTTGATCATAAAGTGGGCTAGAAATGGGAGGGCCGTTTGGTTGTGGGTGCATATGATCCCTAATGAACAGTAAGTTCAAAATAAATAGTAAATAAAAGTTAAATATTCTGAATTTTTTATAGATATTCTTGTTAGTGTAACAAGTGTGGTTGCCAATTTCATGCAAAACGGGATGACGGTGCTTCGTCAGTGAAAAAATACAAAATCAATGTAACATTTGGAGGTAACATTTTTGTTCGACTTGTTCTTTTCCTTTTTTTGCACATATCAAAATACTTAAGCTTTCCTCCTAAAAATTTGCAGGTAGTGTTTTGATGTGACAATGAACACAACTATTTTTTCAAAAAAAAATTGTCATTTGCAAAAAATGTTTTTGGTGGGTAGGAATATATGCTCCCATGAGTCAAATTGGATTTCCAGTTGAAAACTGTAGTATCAACTACCATTCAACTTGTACAACTGATGTACAAGGGAGAGTCATTTACAATGGCGTTGGGAGCAGTGGCCCAGGTTGGCCCTCACTAATATCCCCACTACCTAGTGGATCAAAACCCTACTTGCCTTCATCCTACCCCACATGTTAGCATTCAACTAGGGGGGTTGATTCATCCCCACTTAAAGTTTGTTCAGTTGCTCCACTAGCAACACTTCTCAACATGTCAAAAATTATCAATAATTTATTACAACTAACCGGCTCAACACAACATCGGTTAAAAATAGCATCAAATCACATAGCAACTCATCACGATAATATGTATTGTTTCATCAAGCAAACACAAGCTGAATTTTAAGATTTATCAATCACACACCATACTTGGTTGATGAAAAAAAGGTCATGCATGAACTACTCGTCGGCGCACTTGCGAGAATTGTCCCGGCGACGTCAGAAGACATGCTATTGCAATTGCTCTTGGCATCATCAGATCTTACGTTGCAGATGGTCGAGCGATGTCAAGTTAGAGCACGAATCAACTGAAGAGCATGTATGGAAGAAGAAAAATGAACAAAATATGTAAGCTAGCTTAAGTGAGTATTTCCCTTTTTCTCACAAGCTTGTTAACATGGAGATATCTATCTCAATAGTGTCATGAACAAAGAAAAACATGGACTTTATTATTTGACCATAAAGTGGGCTAGAAATGGGAGGGCTGTTTGGCTGTGGGTGCATATGATCCCTAATGAACAGTAAGTTCAAAATAAATAGTAAATAAAAGTTAAATATTCTGAATTTTTTATAGATATTCTTGTTAGTGTAACAAGTGTGGTTGCCAATTTCATGCAAAACGGGATGGCAGTGCTTCGTCAGTGAAAAAAGACAAAATAAATGTAACATTTAGAGGTAACATTTTCGTTCGACTTGTTGTTTTCCTTTTTTTGCACAGATCAAAATATTTATGCTTTCCTCCTAAAAATTTGCAGGTAGCGTTTTGATGTGACAATGAACACAACTATCTTTTTTTCAAAAAAAATGACATTTGCAAAAAATATTTTTGATGGGCAGGAACATATGCTCCCAAGAGCCGAATTGGATTTCCAGTTGAGAACTGTAGTATCAACTACCATTCAACTTGTACTACTGATGTAGAAGGGAGAGTCATTTACAATGGCTACAATGGCGCCAACATCATTATTTGATTATCACAGGAAGTGAAACGAACAGCACAAGGAGACCCCATAAACAAGAAATGCAAACGTGCCCATACACGCACAAATTCATATTCTATTATATGAATCTCATTAAATGGTAAAAAAATCATCCGTGCCAAAGGTTTGCAACAATCAAGTACATTGGCTTTGAAAGAGAAACTACAACAATTAACTTCAGACTCACTTGCAATTTAAAAAATAAATTGTGGCTGCTGGGATTCGAGCCCAAGTCTCCACGGCCACAACGTGGAATTCTCACCACTAAACTACAGCCACTTTATTGATACAAATTTACACATAACATTTGTAATACGGTACAATGTCCCCCACACAGGTTTCCTACTCGCTTGCCAGGCTATGAAAGGTGGGTTTATCCAAAAAAAAACTTCTGGGCTGCGGGCGGCAGACCGGGTTGGCCCTCACTAAGCTCTGACACCGCCTGCTGGATCTAATCCCTGCAGGGTTTGGGTAAAGCCCTTGTCTAAATCCTACCCCACATGGAAGCATTTGACTAGGGGGTCAGATCCCACCCCACTTAAAGTTTGTTCGGTTGCTCCTCCCACTAGCAGCACTTCTCAACATGGCAACAATTATCAATAATTTATTAAAACTAACCGGCTCAACACAACAACGGTTCAAAATACCATCAGATCACATAGCAACTCATCACGATGACATGTATTGCTTCATCAAGCGAACACAACCTAAAATTTAAGATTCATCGGTCACACACCAGACTTGGCGGGCGAACAGAAAAGTTCATGCTTGAATTACTCATCGGTGCACTTGCGAGAATTGTCCCAATGACATCAGAAGACATGCTACTGCAATTGTTCATGGCATAATCAGATCATACGTCATAGATGACCGCACGATCTGAAGTTAGAGCATGAATCAACTGAGTAGCATGGATGAAAAAACAAAACAAAATTACAATCTAGCTTAAGTGAGTATTTTTCCCTTTTTTCATAAGCTTGTCAACATGGAGATGTCTATCTAGCTCAATAGTGCCATGAACAAAGAAAAAACATGGTCTTTCTTATTTGATCATAAAGGGTACCGGATTCTATAGTATCAGCTACTGTAGAAGTGCATGCTCTAGCCAATGCAACCAAAAGAACGATCTGATGGAAAAGACTAGGCAGCACATTATACGTCAACACTCCCCCTCACGTGTGGCTCCCTCATGCCTAAACATGGACGGAAAGTGGGCTACAATTTAATTGCGCCAGCCGGGTCTTGAACTCGAGACCTCTTGGCTCTGATACCATGTAGAAGTGCATGCTCTAGCCAATGCAACCAAAAGACCGATCTTATGGAAGAGACTAGGCAGCACATTATATGTCAACAGCTACCATTCAACCAATATTACTGATGCAAAAGGGAGAGTCATTTGCAATGGTGTCAACACCATAATTTGACACTGTAAGTGCATCTAGTGCCACCCCTAGTTGGTTTTGGAGTATTGACGACAAACCTAGTTGAGGGACTAATGTGTTTGTGAGAATTGCAGGATAACACAGGTAGAAGTCCCTCATTGATTCGGTTTTCCTACCAGAGATGACCCCTAAAAATGTATGAAGACATTGAAGTCAAAGGTGGTATATGAAGATATTCACATTGAAGACTATGACAAGAGAAGACATCACATGAAGCCTATGGAGCTCGAAGACTTAGATCTTTCGTAGTTGTTTTTTTTCTTTGTTGAGTCATAGGAACCACCGTACTGTTAAGTGAGGTCCAAGAGAATCAGTCAGAATGACTGAAGTGATGCTTAAACAAAACCTATGTCTTCGAGTGAAGACTATGAGAGCGAATCTTGTCCAGAGTCGGACAAGTCAGCTTTGCTTGTAGCCCAAGTAAAGTTGCCGTGTGAGTTTGAAATCTGACCGTTGGAACACGTGTCAGTTCCTTAGTGACCCAGGGTCATTTCGGACAAATCAGGTCGGGTTGCCAAGTGGCTATAAATAGCCCACCCCCTACAACCATAAACGGTTGGCTGCTCAGATTCAGAGTACGGCTTTTGTCATTTGAGAGCAACCCACCTTGAAGCCTTTGAGAGAGAATTCCTTGCGAGAATAAAGCCCTAACCACCCAGAGCCAAAGAGAATTAGGCATCACTTAAGTCTTCTTGTCTGTGTGATCTGAAGACTTATTACACTTGAGGACTGTGCATCCTCCAGCCGGTTAGGCGTCGCGTTCTGAGCATCCAAGAGACATTGTGGACTGCCGGTGAACGAAGTCTGTGAAGGTTTGGGAGTCTACCTTGAAGACTTACCAGAGTGATTGGGCGAGGTCTGTGTGACCTTAGCTCAGGGGGAATACGGTGAGGACTAGGTGTCCTGAGCTGCGTGTTCAGGACTGGGTGTCCGGGACTGTGTGTCCTAAGGTTTAAATACCTAGCCGCTCTAACCAGAGTACAGTTGTCACAGCAACTGGAACTGGTCCAACAAATCATTGTCTTCAGTGAGTCACTGGTTTCATCTTCCCTTCCCTTTACTTACTGTTACTCCTTGTGAAGTCATTGTATGTTCGAACTAACTTTTGTCTTCATTGAGTGACTGCGTGTTCTGTGTGGCTTCACAATATCTTCCTACCTGATCCTTACTACATTGCTGCTATTAGTCATTGTGCTTTCACTCTATTGAATACTTGACTATTGCTTGCCTAGTGTAGTCTACCTTCCGCTGCAGGGTAATAGGTTTATTTCTATCGTTTGTCTTCATAACATCCACGTTTTGAAGACTTTCATAAAAATCGCCTATTCACCCCCCCTCTAGTCGATATAACGCACTTTCAGACACTGCATGGTGGGTCTAATACCTGCAGGGTTTGGGTAAACCCCTTGTCTAAATCCTACCCCACATGGAAGCATTCAACTAGGGGGTCTGATCCCTCCCCACTTAAAGTTTGTTCGGTTGCTCCTCCCACTAGCAGCACTTCTCAACATGGCAACAATTATCAATAATTTATTAAAACTAACCGGCTCAACACAACAATGGTTCAAAATACCATCAGATCACATAGCAACTCATCACGATGACATGTATTGCTTCATCAAGCGAACACAAACTGAATTTTAAGATTCATCGGTCACACACCAGACTTGGCGGGCGAACAAAAATGTTCATGCTTGAATTACTCATCAGCGCACTTGCGAGAATTGTCCCAATGACATCAGAAGACATGCTATTGCAATTGTTCATGGCATAATCAAATCATACGTCATAGATGACCGCATGATCTGAAGTTAGAGCATGAATCAACTGAACAGCATGGATGAAAAAAAATCCAGTCTAGCTTAAGTGAGTATTTTTTTCCTTTTTTCATAAGCTTGTCAACATGGAGATGTCTATCTGGCTCAATAGTGCCATGAACAAAGAAAAAACATGGTCTTTCTTATTTGATCATAAAGGGTACCAGATTCTGTAGTAACAGCTACCATCAAACCAATATTACTTATGCGAAAGGAATAGTCATTTGCAATGGTGTCAGCACCATAATTTGACCACAGGAAATGAAATGACAAGCACATAATAACACAAGGAGACCCCATAAACAAGAAATTCAAATGTGCCAATACACACACAAAGTTGTAATAGATTATATGAATGTCATTAGATGATAAAAGCAATGATTTGTGCCAAAGTTTTGTAACAATCAATTTCATCAACTTTGAAAGGGAAACCACAAACAATTGTCTGTAGACTAACTTACAATTTATGTGATACAGGAAAAAGAAAAATATAGTGTGGCATTCATCGGTCACACACCAGACTTGGCGGGCGAACAAAAATGTTCATGCTTGAATTACTCATCAGCGCACTTGCGAGAATTGTCCCAATGACATCAGAAGACATGCTATTGCAATTGTTCATGGCATAATCAGATCATACGTCGTAGATGACCGCACGATCTGAAGTTAGAGCATGAATCAACTGAATAGCATGGATGAAAAAAAAATGCAGTCTAACTTAAGTGAGTATTTTTTTTTCCTTTTTCATAAGCTTGTCAACATGGAGATGTCTATCTGGCTCAATAGTGCCATGAACAAAGAAAAAACATGGTCTTTCTTATTTGATCATAAAGGGTACCAGATTCTGTAGTAACAGCTACCATCCAACCAATATTACTTATGCGAAAGGAATAGTCATTTGCAATGGTGTTAGCACCATAATTTGACCACAGGAAATGAAATGACAAGCACATAATAACACAAGGAGACCCCATAAACAAGAAATTCAAATGTGCCAATACACACACAAATTGCAGTCTAGCTTAAGTGAGTATTTTTTTTCCTTTTTTTCATAAGCTTGTCAACATGGAGATGTCTATCTGGCTCAATAGTGCCATGAACAAAGAAAAAACATGGTCTTTCTGATTTGATCATAAAGGGTACCAGATTCTGTAGTAACAGCTACCATCCAACCAATATTACTTATGCGAAAGGAATAGTCATTTGCAATGGTGTCAGCACCATAATTTGACCACAGGAAATGAAATGACAAGCACATAATAACACAAGGAGACCCCATAAACAAGAAATTCAAATGTGCCAATACACACACAAATTGCAGTCTAGCTTAAGTGAGTATTTTTTTTTCCTTTTTTTCATAAGCTTGTCAACATGGAGATGTCTATCTGGCTCAATAGTGCCATGAACAAAGAAAAAACATGGTCTTTCTGATTTGATCATAAAGGGTACCAGATTCTGTAGTAACAGCTACCATCCAACCAATATTACTTATGCGAAAGGAATAGTCATTTGCAATGGTGTCAGCACCATAATTTGACCACAGGAAATGAAATGACAAGCACATAATAACACAAGGAGACCCCATAAACAAGAAATTCAAATGTGCCAATACACACACAGTCATAATAGATTATATGAATGTCATTAGATGATAAAAGCAATGATTTGTGCCAAAGTTTTGTAACAATCAATTTCATCAACTTTGAAAGGGAAACCACAAACAATTGTCTGTAGACTAACTTACAATTTATGTGATACAGGAAAAAGAAAAACATAGTGTGGCTGCTGGGATTCGAGCCCAGGTCTCCACGGCCACAACGTGGAATTCTCACCACTAAACTACAGCCACTTTGATGTTTAAGTTTTACACAGGATCTCTGTAATACATATCATACACAGGTTTCCTCAAGTGTTCCAATCAATCTTGAGGCCACGAAAGAGTTGGTTGCCTGGTCACCGGTGACTTCGACCGCGAACACACTGATCACCACACTAAGCGTACATCAGTACATGTCCCTGTACATCCGGAGGATGCAGAATAGACTAATTGCTTTGGAATTGCGAATACGTAATTACCAGCCTACGAAGTTCCTGTATCCAGAAAAAAAATCGATATGAAGCCGCATAGCCCCAAAACAGATGTGCATAAACTTGTATAGTATTTGCAAAGAGTAGAATGCACCGGTGATACTCAACCTTTGCAGGGAGGAACACTTTAATTAGTCCATAAACATGCAAGTGGTTAAATCAAACCACTATTATTATACTGTACTTACTAAACAAACCTAGAGTATATAACCTACCCCGTCTCCTCTGCGAGACGGCAGACAGACTTCAGTCTGAAGCCCCAGGACGTCAGATTTCAGGTGGACTAGCGGCAGCTGCACCAAACAAACAAAGCCTACGAGCGAGCGAGATCTGTATGCGGTGAAAAGAAAAGGGGAAATTTTCGTTGGGTTGGGTTCAGGCTCTGACGGAGAGTGGCGGCCGCAGTGCCATAAGCGTTCTAGTCTAGACAAGCGTGGAGTTGAGAGGTATAGGCTGTTCGGAATCCCTCCGCTCTGCAACTCCGCTGTGGAGCGGAGCGCATGCAGTTGTATTTTTTTTTTTTTTGAAACAGGGCAAAAAATTTGCCTCGTATATTAATTAAGAGAGAAATAGAGTTTTACAAGTGTCCATACAATACCGCATGACAATTACTCGCGTATTATGATTTCCCCTAGTTTCTTTGCACCCGCGGCGACCCATAGTTTCGCTTCCTCGAGGATGATGTTGAGGACGATCAGGGGCGGTGCACTTTTATGTCGAAAGACCCTGGCATTCCTTTCGTTCCAAATTGCCCAAGAGACAAGCATGATGAAAGAGGCCATAGCCTTGCGTGATGGAATATCCATGCCGGTTCTTCTATCCCACCACTCCTCAACGGATCCCGCCAAGTGCCATGTAGATATATCAACATGTTCAAGGCCAAGTTTTGCGACAGCATACTCCAGAGTCTGATGGTGTAACGACATTTGAAGAAGAGATGTGGCCCAATCTCAGGCTCTCGTTTGCAAAGCGGGCATAAGCCACAATTTTCCCATCCACGTTTTGCAAGTCTATCGGCAGTTCAAATTCTGTCCTGAGGGGCCAACCAAGCAAAGAACTTGACCTTTGATGGTGTCCAATTCTTCCATATCATGCGGTCCAAGGGGGATATCACCAGGCCCAAGAATTGGGCCCTATAGGCTGAGGCCGCGGAGTAAACCCCATCATTTATTTTGGCTAGCGGCTAAAAGGGTGCTCTCCGCTCCGTAGTGAAGGATTGCCGAACACAGCCTAAATAGTCGTATTGCCATGCAGTTGTATTTTGGCTAGCGGCTAAAAGGGTGCTCCCCCCTCCGTAGTGAAGGATTGCCGAACACAGCCTAAATAGTCGTATTGCCATGCAGTTGTATTTTGGCGAGCGGCTAAAAGGGTGCTCTCCGCTCCGTAGTGAAGGATTGCCGAACACAGCCTAAATAGTCGTATTGCTCTTTCCAAACTAATTTATGGGAACGCGCATTCGACCAATGTATTGGCGCACTTATCAGCAAACAGATTGCCGGCTCATATAGCGCAGAATTTCAACCCCCCCTGTGCCCGACTCTGTGTTGTACACTCCGGCAAATACAGCATACACGGGGTCTTTATTCTACTTGCGACAGAATCACAATACCATATAGTTACAGATTTACAGTTATGGAACTACAATCAGAACAGTATGCTTAGACATTTATTTATTCTGATTGTTGTATCAGCCCTGGAGGTCCTTCTGAGTACCACCACATATGTGCCGAAGGCAGTGTTGACGCTGTTCAAGCAAAAACCGTGCCAAGTGCCTCGTATGCTGAACCTCACATGCGTGACCTCGTCGGAGCTTGCTGAGCCGTCTTCGGCGCGCCCTGCGGATATTTTGGCATGTTTAATTTCCAACAAGATTGATAAGAAAAGGAGCAACACAATATTTCAACCAATTGATAAGATGGCCCTAAAATGATTGTCTAAAGATGCGCAGTATGGGTACAGGCCACAATTTAAGCTCCAGTTTGAACTTTTGCCATCACACCGTTACCATATATAACTTCTGGAACCATAACTATGAGATTTTTCTCTGTTTAACAAATTACCCAGAACATATCCCAAAGAAAATCCACCCACTAATTTTCCAGCTTCTCAACTACTAGTACTATGCAAGTAGTTTCGTGTGCCAACGAACAGCCTCGACAAAACAAGACTGACAACAGTTGACAGTCAGAAAGAAAATTTATTGAAAATCATAAGTTAATAAATAATTTCTAGCAATGACACAGCAGATTATGTTAAACAAGTCATACAATAATTAGACATGGATGATCTTAATGTTTTATGTTCATCATTATTTGTATGTAAAATGTAATCGCAAAAATCTATATGCAACAAGTCAACATAGTCAGCCAGTTAGGTTAAGATAATCCATCAGAAAGAGGGGGAATGCAAGAGTGTACCAGTGGTCGGCCGCTTTTCGCTCTCTCCTCCAAGTATGATGATGGTTTGAAGAAATCACCGTAAATTTCAGCCCACTTGCTAAGCTTTGAATGTATATAGGATGCTCCAACCGTATCAGCCCAGAAGATGAGGCCACCCCTTCATCAAAAGACTACAGATTACAACTAATACTCCAAAGTAACCACCACACCTTCAACTAACAGTAATAATAATGACAAAATACATATCATAAAGATGACTACAACTAACAGGGATTGTATCGTACATTAGGTAAATTATAGCTTGCAGATATGTTTACTTAACTAAAAACTGCTTGAGTATCATTAAAACTATCAGCTAAACTGAGCAGAAGGAAAGAACATCTGCTTGAGTATCATTAAAACTATCAGCTAAAATGAGCAGAAGGAAAGAACATGGCGATTTAAAAATAATCAGGTATAGAGCTAACTCACTAGCTTCAAGTGCTTGTTATAGCTATATATATATACATATATATATATATATATATATATATATATCCGTGTAAAATCCTCATTGTATAAGGGGTTTTCTGCATATTTACCACACATAGACATGTATATATATCGACCTATAACCTCATGGAAATACAAGTTGCATACTTCCTCACATGGTATCAGAGCTCACGGTTTAAGGTTTTTTTATTCACTCTGGACGCCGCAGCCCATCCTTCCCTCAATCGATCGGTCTCTTCCAGATCGGTTTCTCTCTGGATCGGTCTTCCCTATCTGCTCTGCTTTTCCATCACGCCCACCACGTACTCATTGTTCCGATGGGGAGAAGAATTTATAATTAGCTTTTTGGGGAATTTCCAAACGGCTACTCGCTCCAGCTTTACCTGCTCTCCTCCGGTCAAAACCCACAGACGTCTCCCCACGTGAAGCCCTCACTCACTACAGTAGTTCAGGTTGAAACCTGCCCTGCTCCCCTCAGATTAAAGCCAGCGCCGCCGGAAATCGCCGCCCCCAACTGCTGCCTGCCCGCCCCCACACAGCTGGATCGCGCTGCTTCCCAAGCGATCCCGCCCAAGCTCGCACGCTCCCATGGATCACGCCCACGGCTCGACACTCTCCCACTCGCCTACCACCACTTATTCCCTCACGCGCCTCCGTTTTCTTCCCACGTGCATGCCCACCAGCCGCTCACCCGCCACTGCTCCTAATCAATTGCTGTTAAATCTATTCTGATATATGACAGACAATGCGGCTACCTAAGACTTAAATTAGGTCCATAATTTATAACAGCATATAGCCAGCAGTAGAATCTAAACCTGTATATATAATGTAATCATATTTCGATTGAATGCAGATTGTCATTGGTTAACTAGGATTTAGGACAGTCAGAGATAAGCAGCTGCTGCCTACCTGTACTTGGGAAAGCCCATCCCAAGGACAGATGCAATATCAAGATCAGCAGCCCTGATCACCACATTTTCATCCATGACCCTGCATGCCTCATTAACGACTGGGAAGAAAACCATCTCCAATATATCTTGATCCGATAAAGTAACAGGCTGCAAGCAAGTCAATGTATCAATATTAGGAAAACCATCCATTAACAAATGAGATAGCACGGCATTTTTTAGTAGATGCAGAAACAACGTAACAGAAAGTTAGAAAGAGGAAGCGAAACCTTTCCACCCGGCATTTTCTTTGTCTGTCTTCTGTACTCGTCGATCACATGTTGAACACTAGGGTCAGGCTTTGGCTTCGCACCCTTCTCATAAAGGTAATAACCTTTTCCATTGATTTTTCCTGTAAAGTAACAGGGAAATTTCAAGTGAAAAATGCATATACGGGAATGGTGCAGTAACTATCACTCTAGTCATAGCTGGAGCGAAAGCAGGTTCAGAAGCATACCTTGCCGCCCATTCTTCGCCATCAGTTCCACTAGACCAGAGTGAAAATTCCGTGTTCCAAAGGCAGCTGCATATATATCCTTTACTGCCAAGGCTACTCCATATCCAGCTACATCTTGGAGTCTGCAGGGGAATGGGAACAGCCAAGCATAAGAACTCATGTGAATAACAACAACAACAACAACAACAACAACAACAACAACAACAACAACAACAACAACAAAGCCTTTGGTCCCAAACAAGTTGGGGTAGGCTAGAGGTGAAACCCATAAGATCTCGCAACCAACTCATGGCTCTGGCACATGGATAGCAAGGTTCCACGCACCCCTGTCTATAGCTAGCTCTTTGGTGATCATGATTAATTTTTTGAAAGAGTCAATGGATGATGCCTGAGCACTGCACTGTTCTGTTCATTGTAGTAAGCTAGCTAAGGCACAGCAAGCATATCCCAAAGATGGTTGAGTGTTAGTTAATTGTTCTGACATTGACATGGTCTCTAAAGCAGAACACAGCTTTCACCATCAACTTCTATTTAACATATACTACAATATTATTTAAAGCAAATAATGCTCGATCTATATATTTGTGCAGATATTATTGATTAAGTTCAAATTCTTTGATTGCAAATATTCTTTTTTTAGGTGGATTGCAAATATCCTAATAAGTTGCCTTTTTTTCCTAGAGTGATATTATCACAACTACATGCTCATAGACTCATAGTGGACCATAACATTATAGTAAAATTGCTCTGAAGTGGGTTGCATCTATTTATTCTAGGTAAGTGAACAGACAATACATACTGGAACATTTTCATCAAAAAATAGAAAACAAATTGTCTATAGTTGAATGGGAACATTTGCATGCTCATTCACATATAAGGAACTTAATTTGAGACCATTGGCCATTATCCCACACATGAGCATAAAAACAGTCAAAGCACTTACTGAAAAGGTCCCATTGGCATGCCGAAGTTGCTTATTACTCGATCAATTCTGAAAAGATCAATTCCAAGACTAACTAGAAGATGAGCAGCTTGTCCGTAAGGAAAAAATGTACGATTTACTGCAAAGCCTGTGCAGTTGCCAACCACAACAGGGACTTTCTTTATTATTTTCCCAACTGTTATGAGATCAAGGATAGCTTGTGGTGATGTCCTTTCCGTCCGGACAATTTCAAGCAAGGGCATAATATGAGCAGGGCTGTAAATAACATAACATTAGCAAGTCGCCTTCTCAATAAGCAAGTAAAGCTTTAAGGAATGATATATCATCCAATTCAGTAAAGTTCAAGGAGTGTTATTTCCATAATCCCATGCTTGTAACATATTTTCCGAACATTTGTATGAAAGTTCAATAGAAACAGCTTCTCATAACTTCCCAAAATAGATTCTTATAAGAACATATTGCAACATCTACTACCTTATGAAGGCATCTAACTTGAAATTGTGCTAAATCAAACAAAATTGCCCACTTGTCGTTTGGGACATGCAAACATCATTTTGCTATTGATTAAAGAATAATAGGTTATACATTTTTTTCCCTGCAGGAATTGATGATGGTTGTCCATTTGGAAGAGCGGGTTATGATTTATTTTTGGATATTCCTTCAGCAAAATACTTGTGAAAAGGTTTTATTCGGTCATTGCCTTGTGTTTGAATTGTAAGGAGTATTAGCATCGGAAAAAATTATCATGCAGTAAAGCGACACCAAGAATAGCCCTGTCCTACATCTAGTAACTTTAGAATATTATGGGAACTTCCATGAAAAAGTTCACACATTAACACTTAGCGCTAAGGATAACTTAATTGTTAGCATAACAATCAAATTTCCCTCTATGAAGAATAAGTATGCTTTCCCGTCGTAAATTAGATGCATGCAGTTAAATTCCAATATATGGTGTCAATGAATTCAATAGTTACATGCATGTGTTAACAAATTTTATGATGTGAAGTGTTCCAGTAGCCTTGATTCATAAGTCCTAAGCACACTTCTTAAGTTGGAACACTGCTAGTTATCAGGGAGTGTTAAAAAATAACTCAAAAGAGAAAGACAAACCTGAAAAAATGAGCCCCTATAATTCTATCTTGAGAATTTGTCTTCTCGCCGACAATATTCAAATCAATGGTGGACGTGTTTGTTGCAAGTATGCAATGTGGTGGGCAGATTTTCTCAATGTCAGCAAAAATTGATTGCTTCAAAGGAATCTTCTCAATAACAGCCTACAAGAGAAGATCTGTGGCATAAGAATCTAACAAGCAATGACTATGTAATAGATTGCATAACCATATCAATGTTATCTATTAAAATTCCCTATAACAATTTTATGGAAACCTTCATAAGATTCATTAATGCACTACAATGTCATGAATACAAGTTTCACGCACTAGAGGGACCCTAAATAATATGCACAACTATTTGTCTTGAGTAAATCATAAATTATATGAGGACAACCTCAATAACCATATCGACATCCTTGAAATCTGAATAATCCAATGCACCCTTGAGAAGTGATATTGCCTTGCTCATTTTATCCTTGGTCAGTGAGCCTCTTTTGACAAGGCCTTCAAGATTTCCTGTGCAAAAGATCATCGGTGTTGTTCAGTAACATCATTTATAATAACTTGATGTTTAAATATTACACCAACAAGAAATCAAAATCCAAATATCCATCAGAAAGAAATTCCCAATAAATGCTACAGTAGTTTAACAAAATTGACCTGCTATTGTTTTTTGTCCCCTTTTCAAAAATTGAGGATTTACTTCCTTGAGGACAACAGATATATTGCTAACAAGAAGGGCGGTTGCAATTCCAGAGCCCATAAGACCACCACCAATAACAGCAACTTTTCTTATTTTCCTAGGTTTGAGTTGAATATCAGTAACACCTGGTACCTAAAAAAATCAACTGTAAGAGTCGGACAGCGCACCAGGTTACAAATAACCAAAGAGGGCAAAACAAAAGTTGACACATCAAATGGCATCCTTGCAGCAATTTAGCTTTGATGTGTTCACATATGGCATGCAATTTGAGCAAAGCTTAGTTAAGATCATGCATCATACATATTCTGTAACGTAGTCTGGTTGCATGGTTAGTTAAGATCATGTATCATATTCTGTAACGTAGTCTGGTTGGATGGTGGTACAAACAAAAATTAACACCTACACAAATAAATGGACAAGAAATTAATTTGGGTCACAAAGAACAGAAGGGGAAATATTGCAGTAAGCATACATGTAGAAGTTTGAAAATAATTAAGACGCTCCTAGAATGTGATAAGTCATCCATGACCTAAATAGGTACAACTGGCTTATATATTTGGATATTTAGCATACAAAGAAATAATATAACTGAAAATTCACCAGTTGATAATATGCAAATATTGCTACGCATTCCTACTATACGAATAAGTTAAGTATTTTTTTTCAAACATGGTCGTGCATATGAGCTATGTGTTTGTTCTTTTTTTGCGGGGGAGCTATGGGTTTATTCAAATATGAAAATTACATGATTATATTTCAGAACCCAATATTTGCTTCTCACGTAGCAGAATTTGCTTCTCACATAGTTAATTTGAAGGGTGAAAAACTGAAAATGTCTTGAAGTACTTATTTGATTACATGAAAAATAATAAAAGCTTGTAACGACATGCATCTGTGGGCAAAGGCTGTACTCAAAAGAACTTGTAACATTACATGTGATAGCACATGCTTGTATATATTGTTTAGTTATGTTCTACAACTGAAAAAACAAGATTAGCCATGATCCATTTTCTTTTTAATGGGTGATGGTAATTACCAAGGTTAAGGTAAATTAATTACACTTTTCATTTGTAAGGAGATCAAAGTTAACGGTAGTAGCAGGTTAGGAAAAAAAATACTATTTGTTACCAATACCGGCAGACAGTTTGGATGTGCCTGCTCTTACCTCTTAAGAGGTATGCTAGTGCATTTAGAAAGTTAAAAGAGCTCTAAAAGTTCTACTTTTGTTCTCTGATAGTAGAAATAAATATAACCAAGGAGTTGCAGATAGGCATTGACGCAGTGTAACTGCTTATAAAATAACTAAAAACAAAGGGATTGGAAGTATTTCCAAGTTAGGCTAACTATGTGCTGCAAACTCAAGATAGTGGGTTAGTGGCAACACATGAGAAGTGAATCAGGAAAAGAGAAGGTAAATAGGAGGACAACCTTAGTGGTGGAACGCTGGGCAAAAAATACATGGACAAGTGCCCTTGACGTTGTTGATAGTACCAGCTCCTTGAAAACCTTGGCTTCCTGCATTATTTAGGTAGATTCACCAAACACATGTATAAGTGATAAGAACAGAATGAAGAAACAATTGTTGTCTACATCAAAGTTTGTTAGTATTATTTTTAAGGCTCAGCCTGTGGTTGCTAAATTGTGTTGTGCTGAACTTGTTTTATAATATGCTGCTAAAGAAGCTGTGGAAGTAGGGATAAGTTTGTTAAACAAACAGTAAACTAGATAAAACTGCATAGATAAGCTGGATTATCATAATCCAACACGATGCCAAATGGAGCCTGCCTAAGTCATGCAGAGCACTGATCCCAACGTAACTGTCAAGTTAATTTGTTACCCTGGGCAAAATTCAGCTAAGAAATATAGGTTCTTCTGAGAAACTAAGAAATATAGGTTCTTCTGAGAAACTGACTAGAGACATGGCTGCATAGGGGCTTTCTTACCTTATGCTTATCAGCAATTACTAAATTAGGGCATATTGGCAAATGGCATCTACCTTCAGTATAAGTGTATCCCCCCTCCCCACCTCTCACCCATCCACCCACACACACCCCTTCAAGTATAATTCTCAATTGACACAATAAGACCAGCCTAATCTCTAGAAGTTCTGGGGAGATATGGTGCCCAGCTAACTGTTTAACTAAAGAGAAGCACGTAGATGGTATTAGAGTATGTACTAAGACAAATAGGAAATTCAAACCTTCACAACACCAGCCTGGCCTCCATACAGTACACCTTCTTCAACAACATCTAGGCAGGCCTGGTGCTGTGGCATGTTTGCTGCAACCTTCTTTGCTTGTTGTCTTGCCATACTTAATATGGCACGAGCTTCAGACAGTGAACCAAGCCTATCGGTTCTGCCAAGAGATCTTATCCAAGGTTTGCGGTAATTTGCAATCTCCAGAGCCCAAAAACGTGACATTTTTATCAACTCATCGGGGGAGCAAAGCGCGTCAATAAGACCACGTTCTTTTCCTTCCTTCGCCGTAATGAACTTCGATTGCTGAAGCAAATGTTATGAATGCATTAATTATAACTGAACATGATAGGAGTAAGAAAGAAGATAGGTTGACACTAATTTCCAGATGATCATTACATATACACTGTTGGTTCAAAAAAATATTGGGTGTCTAATATGTTCGGTGCTACATACATGTACCAGGCATTAACAATTTGAAATGAGATTCTTATGTATGCTTTAGTTTTTCAAAATTCATTGTTCTTTGAAAATCTTATACTATCATGGTTGAATATGAATGAATATAACTCAAGCCACTAACTTAAAATTGGCTTTCACTATTATATGCCTCTTGGTTAATGTACTTTGCATATGTTAATCAACTAACGAGACGAAGTTTATTTGACGCAGCTAGAGCAGCATAACAAGTTACACAGAAGATAGATTAGACTTACCAGCATCATTTCTATTGCTTTGGGCAGACCTACGAGCCTCGGTAGACGCTGAGTTCCTACATGATAAGTGAAAAGGTTTCAGAACCCAATACAAAGCAAGCAAATAAAATCATTATTTCAAGCTGCCGGAAAAAGATGTATCCCTAATTCCCTACCTCCAAATCCAGGAATCACGCCAAGAGTTAGCTCTGGTAATCCAAGTTGAGCTTCAGGGGTAGATATCCGAGCATGACAACCCTGACAATTTTTTAAAAAAGAAATTGCCGTTTATAAGATAAACAGGACTTAGGTTCAGCTACAGGTTAAAAATGATAAACCACTGTAAAAATGTTCTATGGGATAGCAACAAAAATGACAGACCATAATCAACTCTAGACCGCCACCAAGAGCAAGGCCTTGAATTGCAGCAACAGAAGGCTTTTTGCCATCTGCATGTAAAGATGTTTTCACAGTCAGGCCCAGATATTGTGATACCAATACAAATTTTGAGGTACCTAAAGAGTTCCATCATTCATAAATAATAGAAACTATGAGAAAACTAGAAACAAAAAAGCCAAACCTTCCATCATGTTTGATACAAGATCAACAGATACATCAGGCATAAGTGACACATCTCCTGCAAACCCATGTTCAATGTGTAAGAAAATAAAACAGTTTGTCCAAAAAAGCTAGGCTGTGGACAATCAATTTACCAACCGTACAAATGAAGACACCCCTTACCAGTCTCATGAACTTTTGTGAAGACATTGATATCGAAGCCTCCACAAAATTTCCCCGCAGCACCTATAAAAACTTTAAAGTAAGTATACAGAAGAAAGAAGTATCAGAAATAGCAAATTTCCTGAATTGATTTTTTAACCCCTTGCCCACATCCCTCGAATGCACTGCGCCGTAAGGCCTCCTCTGTGTGTGCAGTGACAGAAAAGAAGTATGCCTCTTATTGTGGTAGGTCAGTCATAGTACCATATACGTCTCCTATCTAGATTATAGTCACGCTATGTCCTTACAATAGAAACACCTACACCCGCTCACCATTTTTTGACCTGTGCAGAAGCAGGGGAGCTTCCCTGTAGTCAAAAATCTATGACAAGGAGCAGCTCCCTTCGTACTTCAGTTGAAAATTCTAGTGAGATTCCCACTTTCAGCCAAGCGGCGAGCATCCTAAAAATAACTCGAGAAACGATGACTAGAATACTGAAGCAACGCCACCACTAAGATGACTGGGAACAGCCCAAATGAAATGACACGATGGCGACAGCTCCAGTACCATCCTAACTGTCCTAGTATAATACAGAAATAGCTGGGTGTTTAACGAATTTCACAGAAAAACAAAACAAAACAAAATTTCTAGTACTTCCTAACATCAATTCGTACAACAACTACATAAAACAGAGACCACCAGCGAAGAGGATCTCACCAGTGAGCACGATGGCCTTGACGTCGTCGCGATCAGCGGCCTCCGCGTACTTCTCCTTGAGCCCCTGGATGACTGCACGGGGAGAACCGAACCGGCGCACGGCATTAGACTAGCGGGAGGAGCCCCGACGGAAACCCACCCCAACCCCGAAAGGAACGGAGAGGAGGGCGTTACTGATGGGGTGCAGGGCATTGACTGGCGGGTTGCAGATGGTGATGAGCGCGACGCCGTCTGCGCCCACCTCCATGGTGACGCGGATCGCCCCCGCCATGGCTGACTCCGCCGCGAGGACCTGGGGATCGATGGATCGGAGAGGGGGAGGGGGAGGGGGGAGAAGAGACGTGGAGGACTGAAGCTACCGGCACGAGTAACCTGCACGTTTTGTTTTCTCGAGCTCGGGAGGAGGACGGATAGACGAGAGAGAGGGCTGTGGAGTGGGACCGGTGTCGCCGCGTCCGGTGGGTGGATCGGATCGCGGATGTGTCCAGCGTGCCCGCCGCTGGGTTTTTTCTTTTTTTTGAGAGAGAACACGAGTGTGCTGGACGCAAGTAAGGTTTTCCACGCTGCTTGTCTTCCGTGCTGTTTCAGGTACCATCGTTGTTCCGTTTGGTTGTGCCGGGGCGGTGAGGACGGCGTCACGTCGAATAAAGTTGTCTCGGTTTTCCTCTCACCACGGTGATGCTCTTTAAGGGCGTGTTTGGTTGCCTAATGTCACAGTATTTGTGTTGCATATCCTTCTCCACCCAGTCTGGTTTTAAAAAACAGCCTAATATGCGACATCTGCGAGTTGTTTGATTGCCTGTATATGGACTTTTTGCATTAGGAGATCAACTTTGGCACGTTGTTTTGTTGTCTGCATTGTCTCGGTGTATGCAACTACACGCAGTTTGGGGCGTATTTGGTTGCCCGCATCGAGCCCAACCAGGGTCGTGCGGGATGTGTATGGGCTGTTTGGTTCTCTGTTTTTACTATTGGGTCTGCATTGTACGGAACTTAAAGCAGTTCTGGATCTGACTCACTGGAAACCCATGAATCGGCAGTTTCTCCAAGGCTAGGCTCGAGCGGTGCACGCGGGCGGCGGCGGCCGCACGCGCGCGGCCACGCTCGAGAAGCCGCGTTGCTTCCCGAAACACCGGCAGTTATTAGCCTCGCCGCCCCTCATCGCTCCCTCTCCCCACCCTTCCCCACTCTCCCAACTCTCACAGGCGGCGGCGGATCGGAGCAGAGGAAGAACACCACCGGACTCCATCACAGGCGACGGCGGATCGGAGCAGAGGAAGAACACCACGGGACTCCATCAATGGCGGTAAGCACTTCTATCTCTTCGACATGCACCCTAGATTCGATCCACGGTGATAGATTCGATCGAGGGCGAAGGGGAATGGGGAATATGTAGGTAAGAATAGGGGTAGTTCATACTAGTTCATACGAGTTCATACATGCAAGATCGGAATGCAGAAGGGGGATTGGGGGATTGGGGGTGGACAACGGACACTGGCTGACCGCGGCAGCCATCACCGGCGTGCGGAGCAGCTGGTCGAGCCGCTGGCCTTCATCTTCTTCTTCATCACCGTGCGGGCCGGCGGGTCGTCGTCGTCATCCTCGGCGGAGTTGAGGTCGATCTGCCAGGAACGACGGCCTGGCTCCGGCGCCCTTGCTAGCATCTGCACCGCTTCTTCTTCCTCCTCCTTAGACTCCCCGCCGATGACCGCCGGCAGCGCGATAGTCGTCTCCTAGTACACTGCGGCATGGCGGTCATTAGGAGCCCAGTAGGTCTTGTACTTGCACCACTTCTTTCTCTGTTTAGGGTCGACGGAGACGGCCTAATTCTGGCCCAGCGAATGATGTCAACTGCCATCGCGCCCTTCGCTGGGTCAGGAATCAGCGTCTTCAGCTCTTCTTTACTGGCCTTCATGAGCACTTCATTTGATTCGTTCTCCATCTCAGGCATGGAGCCGAAGTTCGAGCACACCTCCATGGTGTTCTCGAACTTGGTCCGGTCACCAGCCGTCCACCCGAGGAAGAAGGCCCTCCAGCCAATACCCCAAGGGAAGGGGTTGGCGTTGGAGCTGGAGCTATAGCTCATGGAGATGGGGAGGAGGAAGGTTGACAGTGAGAGAAAAGAGGGGGTGGGTAAGTAGTGGTGGGCAGGGTGAGTAAATATAGGGGGGTGGAGAGGAGGAGAAGAGTGTCAGTCATGCCGTTGTAACTACAAGCTCTTCAATTAGCCATGAACTCTGTGTTGTGCGTGTGATGTAGGGTAGGAACCCTAGGGGCCATTCTTTCACGAAAGGAGCGGATCCCGCGATGAACACGAAGAACACAAGGGGAAAACGGGGGGAAACACAAGGGAAAACACGGGAGAAACACTAAACCAACACAAGATAGTCACACATGTGCTAGATCCTCGGATACATAAGAGTCCACACGGTACACGATCAACTAAGGATGATACAAGGGTAGCCGGTCTTCTCCGTGAGGAGGTCTTGATGTTCTTCTCCGCGAGGAGGTCTTGAATCCAAAGGGATCTTCTCCGAAGAGGCCGCGGTCTCTCTCGAGGAGTAGCTCCGATGTGGATGAGCGATGCTCTATCTCTCAAATGAGCTAAACCAATGCTAACCCTAGCTAGGATGAATAGGAGGTCTATTTATAGTCTAAGTGCAAATGGGGCGAAAGTAGGGGTACATGGGCCTCGGGCCCGAATCTGGACACAGCCAGGTACCGGACGTCCGCTGGGGACCAGTCGTCCGGTGTCTTAGGAGCTGTCGGATGTCCGTTGGCTGCTGGTCGTCCGCTCGTTCTGGTTCGGATGATGGTGTAGTGGATTTCCGATGGCTGCCGGTCGTCCGCTGGCACCGGTCGTCCGCTCGTTTGGCTCGGGTGCAAGGGCACCGGTCGTCCGGTCTGGGCCAAACGTCCGCTCGCTGGGGTTTGGTTGGAGCATCAGGCGCCGGACGTCCGGTCCCGGCCGGTCGTCCGATGGCTGGGACTTTTCCTGCAGCCCTCCTTCTTCTCCGTCTTCTCGTCCATCTTCCTCTTCTTCTTGTTCTTGCTCCTTAGCTTCTCCATGATACCTGAGTATGCACAATGTGTCCATGTGAGGTAGTAGCCATGTCTCATGTGCATCAAAGTGGAATTGTGAGAGGAGAGATGTCACCTCAGTTTCAAGAGCTCTTGCACGTGCTCGTGTCATGGGTCCAAGAGGTGTCGTCGGAGATGTAGTTGGGTCCATGGGGATGGCCTTGGGATGCTCCGCATCATCTCCCCTCCCTTGGGGAAGATCCGTCCTCTGATCAAATGCTTCATCACCATGGAAGGGAGAGAGATCTTTGACGTTGAAGATGTCGCTCACGTTGTACTTGTCGCGCGGGAGGTTGATCTTGTAAGCGTTGTCGTTGTAGCGTGCGAGCGCCTTGAAGGGTCCATCCGCTCGTGGTCGAAGTTTGGACTTGCGTTCTTGGGGAAATCAGTCCTTGCGAAGGTGTAGCCACACGAGATCTCCGGTGTTGGATACCATAGGGTGCTTGTTGAAGTTGAGCTTGGTCGCAAGGCGTTGAACTTGGCGCTCGATGGTGTTTCTTGTATCTTCATGCACCTTCTTGAGATGTGTCACTCATGCACTAGCGTCCAAATTTATGCGCTCTTGTAGTGGTAGAGGAAGAATGTCCAACAGTGACAATGGGTTGAATCCGTAGACGACCTCGAAGGGGGACTTGCCGGTTGTTGAGTGTCTTTCTCGGTTGTAGGCGAACTCGGCGATAGGTAGGCACTCCTCCCATTCCTTGATGTTCTTCTTGATGAGTACTCGAAGTAGAGCAGAGAGTGTGCAGTTGGTAACTTCCGTTTGGCCGTCGGTTTGTGGATGATACGCCGTGGAGAAGAGTAGCTTGATTCCGAGCTTGGTGCATAAGATCTTCCAAAAGTAGCTAAGGAACTTGACATCGCGGTCCAAGACGATAGTCTTTGGTACTCCATGTAGGCACAATATTTCCCTACAAAAGAGATTAGCAACATGTGATGCATCGTCTATCTTGTTGCAAGGAATGAAATGTGCCATTTTTTAGAAATGGTCCACAACGACAAATACCGAGTCCTTTCCATTTCTAGTCCTAGGCAAGCCAAGTATGCTAATATCTTCCCATGGTTGATATGGAATTGGTAGAGGCATGTAAAGGCCATGGGATTGAGCTTTTGACTTAGCTTTGCGACATGTAGAGAATCAGTTGGTGAAGCGGTTGACGTCGCGGTACATCTTGGGCCAAAAGTAGTTCTTGGAGAGCGTGGCGAAAGTCTTGTCGCGTCCAAAATGTCCCATTAAGCCTCCTCCATGAGATTCCTGCAAAAGCAACAAACGAAGAGAAGACTCGGGGATGCAAAGTTTGTTAGCTCTCATAAGATATCCATCTTTGATGTAATAGCGTTCCCAAGAGGTGAGCGTCAAACACTTGGCATAAGGAGTAGCAAAAGTAGGATAATGCTCATACAATTCTTTGATATGCTCAAAACCAATGACATCCAATTCAAGTTGAGTAACAAGCATGCATATGCGAGAAAGGGCATCCGCCACAATGTTTTCCTTACCCTTAATGTACTTGATGACATAAGGAAAAGACTCAATAAATTCACTCCATTTGGCATGACGCTTGTTCAACTTGGTTTGGCCCTTAAGGTACTTGAGTGTTTCATGATCGGTATGAATGATGAATTCATGGGGACGAAGATAGTGTTCCCATTCATGCAAAACTCACACTAAAGCATATAGCTCTTTGTCATAGATGGGATAATTGAGTTGCGCTCCGGAAAGTTTCTCACTAAAGTAAGCTATGGGGCGCTTCTCTTGCGTTAACACACCTCCTATGCCATTACCACTAGCATCACAAATGAATCTCAAAGGGTTTGTCAAAGTTGGGTAAAGCAAGCACGGGAGCATGAGTAAGCAAATTCTTAAGCTCATTGCAAGCGGTATCTTGGGATGGTCCCCAAACAAAAGGCGCATTCTTCTTGCTCAAAGCATGCAAAGGCGAAGCAATGGTGCTAAAATCTTTCACAAAGCGACGATAGAAACCCTCAAGGCCAAGAAAACTACGCACTTGATGCAAGTTGGTTGGTTGTGGTCAAGTCTTGATAGCATTGATCTTGGACTCATCAACATGAACACCCTTAGAGGAAACAACAATACCCAAGAAAACGAGCTTGTCAACGCCAAAAAGGCATTTCTCCATATTAGCATAGAGGTGCTCTTTTTGAGGAGTTTGCAAAATGGTTCGAACATGGGTGACATGACCTCTAAGAGATTTTCTATAAACAAGGATATCATCAAAGTAGACCACAACAAATATACCAATGTAAGGGCGAAAGACATGATTCATAAGATGCATAAAAGTACCCGGTGCTTCCGAAAGACCCATAGGCATGACTAACCACTCATATAACCCAAGCTTGGTTTTGAAAGCGGTTTTCCATTCATCACCCTCATGTATGAGGATTTGATAGTAACCACTCTTAAGATCAATTTTGGAAAAGATAGTGGCACCACTAATGTAACACCCCGGATATGATTTACCCAATATGTAATCCAACTCTTGCCGTTTCCGGCGTTAAGTTATTTTATTTTCTCGGGTTCGGGTTTTTGTCGCCGTGTGTTGTTATCGTTGTCATGCATCTCATATCATTTCATCATGTGCATTGCATTTGCATATGTGTTCGTCTCATGCATTCGAGCATTTTCCCCGTTGTCCGTTTTGCATTCCGCGCTCCGTTCTCCTCCGGTGGTCATTTCTACCTTTCTTTCATGTGTGGGGGTTAAACATTTCCGGATTGGACCGAGACTTGCCAAGCGGCCTGGGTTTACTACCGGTAGACCGCCTGTCAAGTTTCGTACCATTTGGACTTCGTTTGATGCTCCAACGGTTAACCGAGGGACCGAGAAGGCCTCGTGTGTGTTGCAGCCCAACACCCCTCCAATTTGGCCCAAAACCCTCTCCATCATCTAGAGCGTTCGATCACGATCGCGTGGCCAAAAATCGCACCTCATTTGGACTCTCCTAGCTCCCTCTATGCCTATATATACACCACCCTCCGAAATTCACGTCTCCTTCCTCCCCGAAACCCTAGCCCGCTCCTCTCCAGCCGCCGGACATGTCCGAAGCCTAGCCAGACACGTCCGCCGCCGGCCTGCGCCAATTGCCACTCGCCACGTGGCGCCCCCGTGCCCACTTCGCCGTCGCCCACCGCGGGCCCGCGAGGCCTGTGCGGGGCCCTCCCCGGCCCGGCGCGCCGCGCCGCCTGCCTCCCTCATCGCCCGACCCCGCCGCCATCTCCGTCAACGCCGGCGCCCGGAGCCCGCGCCGGCCACCGCCACCATCGTCGGCGAGCTCCGCCGCGGTTCCCCGACTCCGACGCGCCGCCCCGCCCCGCGCGCCTCATCGCCCGACGCCGCCGCGGCCGAACCCCGCCTCCGCCGGCCACCTCGTCGCCGGTGGGAAGCCCGGCCACCGCCGTAGCTCCGGCCACTCCGTCCTTGCCCGCCACCGCCGTCGTCTACAGGGTTACCAGAGAGATCCGCCGCTGCCTCGGGAAGCGTGCGGATCTGGATCTGAGGATATATCTCGGTTGACTTTTTGCCTCAAACCCTAGATTAATATTTATGTTCATCGTGCCGTAACTTTGCATCCGTAGCTCGGTTTTGGGCATGTAGCATATCAAAATGTTCGTCTCAGAGAGCACATCATTTCATCTCATTGCATCATTTTCATTTGCATTCATCTTGATGCCCGAAATGCTGTTGGAAAAATGCTATTTGAGATAATTGTCAGATCTGCTGCTCTAAATAGCTATTTGTCATTTTTTGCCATGATTAATGTGTGCATGATATGCCCCTGAGCTCTACATGAGTTTTGTTATATGTTTTGCCATCTTTCCAGAGGTGCAACCCATGTATTTTTGTGATGTGTGTGGTGACTAGCACAAGCTTGCAAAGTGGTGCATTCGTTAATGCTGATTTCAGGGACTTAGCAATTCCACTAAGTCCTTGATCTGTTTATTTCAATATGCCATATGTTCATGTTGTTTCCTAGTGATCCGTGTCTCTTTTGAGGATGACCAGTAAGGATGATTTGTTAATCTTGTAGTGCTCTATCCATCCATGTCTTTGTTTGCAATTATGGAGCACCCTAGCTTGAGTCAATTGAGCTCTACTTTTGCTATTTCGTGAATCTGGGCAGATTGTCTACTTGTTAGCGATTTTGCCGAGGATGTTGTATTTGATCCGTGCATGCCATGTTATTGTTCTTGCCATGTCTAGCTTGTATAATGTGTATTCTTGATGGGTGTAAGCTTAGATTGTCATGACTTGCTCTGTAGTGAGTGCATTGAGCTCGTAAACATGCCTACTTGATATCTATTTTGCATGCTCTAGTTTTTTCACTAAGTCTGTGATCTGATTATGTTTTTGCCATGTTCACATGCTTGCAAATGTATTTTCTGATCCCTGTTGGCTCAAGGTCACTAAGGGACTTTTGTTAAGCTCTTTGTGTAGCTACATGCCATGCTTTACTTTGCCCTATTCAGGCCCTGTAGCATATAGTTTTCGTGCTCCAAAATGTGCCACCTGATCTGAAATTCCAGACAAGTGTTAATTTCACTAAGTCTGAAATCTGTTTACCAAATGCATTTTTGCCATGCTTGTTTGAACCTGTTAATGGATGAATTGGCCGTAGCTCAGTGTTCCTCTTTTGTTAAGCATCATGAATGGATCCCTGCCATGTATTTTGTTGTCATGTTTGTGTGTTGTAGCATGTTTAACTTGTTGCATTTAGATGGCTACTTGCTGTATATCGCAGACCGTTGTCATATTTGAATCGCTTGCCATTTCCAAACCGTGACTCCGATTCCGGTGATCTTTATATCGTTTTCAAGCGAAATCATCTCACCTTTCCAGTGGCACACTTGGTTTCCAAGTTGAGGCCAGGTTCATTCATTCCTTGTCAAATCTTGCATATGCATCACATATCGCACCCTGCATAGCATACCATGTTTGCATCATGTTGTTTGAGTTTGCACGTGGTTGATTGTGTTCCGTTTGCTTGTTTGTCTTGTTTGGGTAGATCCGGGAGACGAGTTCGCTAACGAGGATCCCATTGAGTTTGCTTTCAAGGATCCAGTCAACTCTGACAACTTTGCAGGCAAGATGATCATACCCTCGAAATCACTTCTATCTTTGATTTGCTAGATGCTCGCTCTTTTGCTATGCCTATGCTACGATGCCTACCACTTGCTTATCATGCCTCCCTAATTACCATGTCAAACCTCTAACCCACCATGTCCTAGCAAACCGTTGATTGGCTATGTTACCGCTTTGCTCAGCCCCTCTTATATCGTTACTAGTTGCAGGTGAAGACTGGAGACCGTTCCTTGTTGGAACATTATTTACTTGTTGGGATATCATTATATTGCCTTGTTATCTTAATGCATCTATATACTTGGTAAAGGGTGGAAGGCTCGGCCTCTCGCCTAGTGTTTTGTTCCACTCTTGCCGCCCTAGTTTCCGTCATATCGGTGTTATGTTCCCGAATTTTGCGTTCCTTACGCGGTTGGGTGATAATGGGAACCCCTTGATAGTTCGCCTTGATTAAAGCTTTTCCAGCAATGCCCAACCTTGTTTTAACTTGTCGAAGTGTCTTGTAGAACCGGGATACCGAGTCTGATCGGAATGTCTCGGGAGGAGGTCTATTCCTTCATTGACCGTGAGAGCTTGTCATGGGCTAAGTTGGGACTCCCCTGCAGGGATTTGAACTTTCGAAAGCCGTGCCCGCGGTTATGGGCAGATGGGAATTTTTTAATGTCTGGTTGTAGATAACTTGAACCTTAACCTAATTAAAATGAATCAACTGTGTGAGTTACCGTGATGGTCTCTTCTCGGCGGAGTCCGGGAAGCGAACACGGTGTTGGAGTAATGCTTGTCGCAGGTTGTTCTCTAGTTATTCGTTCGCGCTTTGCCTTCTCTTCTCGCTGTCTTTTGTGAACAGATTAGCCACCATATATGCTAGTCGCTTGCTGCAGCTCCACATATTTTACCTTGCCTTACCTATAAGCTTAAATAGTCTTGATCGCGAGGGTGCGAGATTGCTGAGTCCCTGTGGCTCACAGATTACTTCCAAACCAGATGCAGGGCCCGATGACTCCGTTTCAGATGATGCGCTTGAGCTCAAGTGGGAGTTCGACGAGGACTCACGCCGTTACTATGTGTCTTTCCCTGATGATCAGTAGTGGTGCCCAGTTGGGGCGATCGGGGCCGTGTCGCATGTTGGGTTGTTCTTTTATTTTGGGGCCGTAGTCGGGCCATGAGTGATTGGATGATGTAATGCTATTTATGTACTTTGATTGACGTGGCGAGTGTAAGCCAACTATGTATCTCCCCTTTTATTATCTATATATTACATGGGATGTTGTGAAGATTGCCTAACTTGCGACATTGCTTTCAATGCGGTTATGCCTCTAAGTCGTGCCTCGACACGTAGGAGATATAGCCGCATCGAGGGCGTTATAACTAAGTTCATCAAGCATATCATCTAGGCGTGGAATGGGATACCTATAACGAACGGTGATAGCATTGATAGGTCTACAATCGGAGCACATGCGAAAGCTACCGTCTCGTTTTGGCACAAGAATGACCGGGATGGCACAAGGGCTCAAACTTTTCACGCACATGTCCATGGTCTATGAGATGCTTTACTTGCCTTTGTATTTCTTTGGTTTCTTCAGGGTTGACGTGGTAGGGAGCTTTGTTTGGAAGCGGTGCTCTAGGATGAGGTCGATGCGGTGCTCAATGCCTCGTAGTGGAGGTAGTCCCGGAGGTAGCTCGTCGGGGAAAACATTGTGAAATTCCTGCAAAATAGAAGACAACACTAGAGGAAGAGTGTGAGAAGTGTTAGTTTCGTGGTGCATTGTCCTTGCACACAAGGACGTAGTGTAGGATACTAGATGGGTTCTCACACACTCCTCTTATCTCACTTTTGGTGGCAAATAGGACTAAGTTCTTCTTTTCGCTCATTGTGGAGGTGTTCAGTTTGGGCTTGTGGCGCTCACTCTCTTTTTGGTGGCTCGCTCTCTCACTATGATCTCCACGATGGGTGGCTTGCTTGTCGGCGATCACTTGGCTTGGCGACATTGGACAAAGGACGTACTCCTTTCCCTTCATCTTGAAGATGTAGTGGTTCGTTCGGCCGTTGTGGATGACTCCTCTATCAAATTGCCATGGGCGTCCAAGGAGAAGGTGGCAAACGGTCATTGGAACGATGTCGCACTCCAAGGTGTCTTCGTAGGCACCAATTTTGAAGGAGACTTGTACTCGATGCTCGACTTGGATAGTGCCAGAGTCGCTAAGCCATTGCACTTTGTATGGATGTGGATGCTTCGTCTTGGGCAATTGGAGCTTGGAGCAAAGTTCTTCACTTGCGAGGTTATGAAAACTCCCTCCATCGATGATGACCTTTACGGATTGTCCATTGATGCCGGCCTTGGTGTGGAATATGTGGCATCTTTGGTATTCTTCTTGGTGATGTTGGAGAGTCAAGATTTTAGAGACAACAAGAGCGGGACTTGAATCTTCATCGCAAAAGACTTGTTCCTCTTCATCGTTCACTTGCCGGTGCATGGCTACTTGCTCAAGAGCGTCCATTTCTCCTTCACTCATCGAGTCGTAGGTTCCGTCGTCATTGAGGATCATGGTCCGCTTGTTGGTGCACTCGTAGGACTTGTGGCCTTGGCCTCTTCATATGAAGCATTTGAAGGAACTCGCCTTGACGGTCTCATCGGTTGGAGTGGATGATGATGAAGTTCTTGGCTTGAAGTTGCTTGTAGTAGGAGGATGACTTGGAGTTGACGAAGCTTTCTTGGAACTCGACTTGTCGATGTTGCTAGTAGAAGGCTTGGTAGACGGTGTTGGAGTCATTGAAGCTTGGGTGTTGGAGAAGCCGTATGACTTTGATGAGAACTTGGCATACTTGAAATCATCTTGCACTTGACGTTCCGCTTTGGTAGCTTGATGCACTAGCTCGATGAGGTTCGAGTATGGTTGGAAGTCGACGATCTTCTTGATAGGATGGTTGAGTCCATTCAAGAAACGTGCCATTGTTTGCTCATCATCTTCTGTGACATTGGCTCATATCATGGCAATCTCCATCTCCTTGTAGTACTCTTCAACTCTCTTGGTTCCTTGCTTGAGTGGTTGGAGCTTCTTGAAGAGGTCGCGGTTGTAGTAGGTAGGCATGAAGCGTGCTCTCATGACATCCTTCATTTGCTCCCAAGTGGTGATGGGTGGTTCACCTCTTGCCTCACGGCGCTCGATGACTTGTTCCCACCAAATGAGGACATAGTCTTGGAACTCAAGGGATGCCATCGCGATCTTCTTCTCTTCGTCGTAGTTGTGCAAATGGAAGATCTTGTCAACTTTCAATGCCCATGAAAGGTACTCTTCGGGATCGTTGCTTCCGTTGAACTTGGGCATGGTGAACTTGAGCTTGCCATAGTGTTGCTCTTCATTGTGTTGGGGTCGAGGATGATGACGCCCATGTTGATAATTGTCCAACTCGTGTTGCTCTTGGCGCAGAGGGTTGTCGACCTCATGTCGGACTTGTTGTGGAGGATGTCCATTCTCTTCATGCTCTTGATGAACTTGATGTTCTTGGCAAGCTTGTGGAGGGGCTTGTCGAGCTTGACGTTGCACGCGAGCTTGATGTCGTCGTTCATGAATTTCTTCGCGAAATGCTTCCTCTTGTTCACGCGCTTGTCGGCCTCGGTTGGCTATGGCTTGACTTGAATCTTGGAGGGCTTGTTGCGCCTCAAGTGCTTGAGCTTCACGGAGTTGTTGTTCTTGGCGTTGTGCCTCGGCATCTTGTGCAACTTGGTGTAGGTGCGCTCGCTCTTCCTCTTCAAGTTGGTGTTGTCGTTGTCGTTGCCATTCTTGTGCTAGCGCAAAAGCCTCTTGGGTTTGACGTCGTCGATGCTCTTGAGAGTCGGTGTCGCGTAGAGGATTGAGGCTTTCTTGACAATCGGTGCGTGCGGCACGATGTAGAGTGTTCGATGTCGGTGTACTTGAGCCGAAGAGGGTGAAGTCGGAGTGTCGGCTTAAGCGAGTCCTTCTTGATGAAGACGAAGTGGAAGAAGAGCGGTTGAGCAACAAAGCGTGAATTTCGTCCATCCTTGAGTCATTCTCTTGCTTGTTGTCGTTGATGAAGCTATGTACCTAGGGTAGGGTCATGGATCTGTCCAAGATACCCTCCCCAAGGACATCTCTAAAAGAACTAGAAGCATTCGAAGAAAAATCATCATCCACTCGACCATGAAGCTATGTTCCACTTGACAATCTTGAAGACACTCGACCGTATGGACAATCACTCGACTACCAGAAGATCTAGAGCCACTCCACTCTGCAATGGTCGGGAATTAAGTCATAGCTTTAATGGTCATTATGTATCTATATTGCAGGCGTTACCAATAACGTCCCCATCTTTATGTACCTTAAACCCTTTGTAATTGAGGGCGGGAGGAGTCTGGCGAACTCTATATAAGCCACCCCCTCCTCTGGGACAAGGGTTCGCACCCTCTGTAACACACATGCATATAATCCAGTCGACCACCTCCGGGCTCCGAGACGTAGGGCTGTTACTTCCTCCGAGAAGGCCCTGAACTCGTAAAACTCGCGTGTACAACTCCTCCATAGTTAGGATCTTGCCTCTACATTCCTACCCCCCATTCTACTGTCAGACTTAGAACCATGACAGTTGGCGCCCACCGTGGGGCAGGTGTCTTAGCGACTTGTTGGAGAAGTTGTGATTTTTCCGATCCCCATCAACATGGTTTCAGGCGGAGGTTTGGCCAAGGGCCACGAGATCCGTCTTGGTGCGCTCGTATTCATCGCCGACGACTCTGCTTGGCTCCAGGAAGCGCCACTCGACGTCGAGGCACTCCCCGTCCGCGGGGCAACGCACTTTCGCGCGTGCATCCGTGGCATCCTCCTACGACAGCCGTCGACTCAGTATCGGTCGGCTCCCGTGCCGACCTTCCTCCCTGCAGCCCGCCGGGGCAAATGTTCCGGTTGGTCGAGGCTTCAGCGGTGGGTGAGGCATGCGGTGGCTCGCCAATCGGCCACCCCCAGGTCGCGGCAATCGAGCCCGGTGAAATTCTCTACGGCCTGTTCGACTGGCTCCGTAGAGACTGCATCCGAGTGCGACAGCAGCGACCCCGCGGCGGAAGTTTTGATGGTCAATGGACCACGTAGTCCTCCTGGCTTCACCCGCGAGGATGGAGGCAATGGTGGCGGTGATCCGTCGCGTGTCCACGAAGAGTACCGACCCGAACCCCTCCCTTCACAGAGGAGGGAGGAACTTCGCCGCCGGAACATGGATGCACTTCACACTCCCATCGTTGGAGAACCCCCTAAGGCCCAGGCCTTGGAGGAGGCGCGCCTGGCCAACTTAGCCGAGCGCACTCGACTGGATAACCTCCAGCGCGTGCTCGAGAGCGTGCTCCCGAATCCAGTCGACGTCAATTTTTTCCACCTCCGACTCAGGTATACCAAACTCCAATCCATAATCTCGCATCTACGGCCCGAATAGCGGAGTCAATTCAACCTTCCCAGTCAGAAGCTGGTCGAGGTTTGGTGTGGATCCGAGCCTTGCTCCGAGCCGCGGGAGAGCAGAATACAGTAGTATCTCAGTCGCGGAATAGGATTCACAGCAGATCCGTGGTTGCAGACACAGTCCAGTCGGCTCACAGCCCAAGATCGCCCCCGAGGCGTGAGGGACGTGGAGACCGACGAGATCGGTACAGAAACCGTGAGCAGTATGATCACCAACTCGATCACGATGATCGTCGTCGAGTGCCCACGCCTCCCCCAAGGAGTGGATCATACGTGCCTCGGCAGCAGGATGATATACGCCCTCACAGTGGTGGGCGAAGGATTCCAGTCGACCCTAGGGAACCGGGCTTTGATGCGAGATCAATTCTCGTTCAGGGTCTGGTCGACAGAAACAGAGATCACAAAGAAGGTCCCGACAGAGATTTTCCAACCAGCAGCAGAGTGCATGTCTCAGGCCCAGAGTGCTTCAGTACAGCCATCAGGGCCGCAGTGATCCCTCCCAACTTCAGGTTGGCGACTGGAGTCAATAAGTTCACTGGTGAGTCCAAGCCTGACACTTGGCTTGAGGATTATCGAGTGGCTGTACAGATCGGTGGCGGCAACGATGAAGTGGCCATGAAGCACCTTCCTTTGATGCTAGAGGGCTCGGCCAGGGCGTGGCTGAATCAGTTAGCTCCTGGTAGTATTTATACTTGGGAAGATCTTGCTCGAGTATTTGTCAGAACATTTGAAGGTACTTGCAAGCGGCCAGCGGGGTTGACAAAACTACAGTGTTGCGTTCAGAAACCGAATGAAACTTTGAGAGATTATATCTAGAGATGGATCACGTTGCACCACACAGTGGAGAATGTGTCAGATCACCAAGCAATTTGTGCCTTCAAAGAAGGCGTTAAGTATCGGGAGTTGAATCTGAAATTTGGTCGAACGGGAGATATGACTCTGACTCGGATGATGGAGATTGCCACCAAGTACGCCAATGGTGAAGAAGAAGACCGACTCCGGAGTGGCAAGCACAAAACAGTCGCCCACGAAACCGGAGGGTGGAACTCCAGTCGGAAGCAAAAGCGCAAAGCCGAGCCAGCTGCTCCTGGAGAAGCCTTGGCCGTAACTCAAGGGAAGTTCAAGGGGAAACCCAAAGGACCATGGAACCCCAAGAAAGTAAAAGATCAAGATGGAAATGATGTGATGGATTTACCATGCCACATTCACACCAAGAAAGATGAAGAGGGTAATTTCATTTACCCAAAGCATACCACTCGACAGTGTCGACTCCTAATCCAGCAATTCTGAGAGAAACAGCCCAAGGAAAAGGAGAAGGAAGCAGACAAAGTTGAGGATGAGGAGGAGGACGACGATGGTTACCCCCACGTCAACTCCACTCTGATGATTTTCACTGACGTTGAGAGTAAGAGTCGACTGAAAGTCATCAACAGAGAAGTGAACATGGTCGCTCCGGTGACACCCAGTTATTTGAAGTGGTCTCAGACTGCCATTACATTCGACCAGTCCGATCAGCCAGCGCACATAGCCACCCCTGGGAGGCAAGCGCTGGTGGTCGACCCAGTAGTCGAAGGCACTCGATTGACTAAAGTTCTGATGGATGGTGGCAGTGGTCTGAATATACTATATGCAGAGACGTTGAAAGGAATGGGCATTCCGATGTCCAGACTCAATGAAAGTAATATGAGTTTCCATGGAGTCATTCCTGGCAAGAAGGCTGGATCACTCGGCCAGATCGCTCTCGATGTAGTGTTCGGTGATTTCAAGAATTTCCGCAAAGAAAAGTTGACATTTGAAGTTGTGGATTTCCAGAGTGCTCATCACGCTATTCTAGGCAGGCCAGCTTATGCACGTTTTGTGGCTCGACCATGTTATGTGTACCTCAAATTGAAGATGCCTGGTCCTAAAGGGGTGATCACTATCACTGGCAATCGAAAGAAGGCAGAAGAGTGCTTCTAGAAGGGCTCAAAGATCGCCGACGCACAGATGGCAGTAGTGGAGTTGCAGGAGTATCAAAAAAATGCAGATCCGAGTGATTTGTTGCGAGCTAAGAAGCCTGCCACTGTTTCAGCATTCTAGTCGACTGGTGAAATGAAGCCGATTCATATTCATCCAACGGATCCCAATGCTGCTCTGACTCACATTTCAACAACACTCGACTCTAAATAGGAAGAAGCGCTCATCCAGTTCCTCCGTGAGAACTGGGACATCTTTGCATGGAAACCTTCTGACATGCCAGGTGTTCCCAGGGGACTGGCTGAGCATCGTTTGCGAGTCGACCCAAAGGTGAAACCGGTCAAAGAACATCTTCGACGGTCCGCCGTACAGAAGAGGAAGGCAATCGGTGAAGAAGTGGCTCGACTTCTAGCAGCTGAGTTTATCCGAGAGATTTACCACTCTGAGTGGTTAGCTAATATTGTCATGGTCCTAAAGAAGGACGACTCACTTCGCATGTGCATCGACTTCAAACATATCAATCGGGCCTGCTGCTACCTCTTGAGCTTGCATTGGTTTTCCCCGAAGAGGAAGGGATGATGCAGCAAAGTAGCATAAGTATTTCCCTCAGTTTTTGAGAACCAAGGTATCAATCCAGTAGGAGGCCACGCTCAAGTCCCTCGTACCTGCACAAAACGATAGCTACTCGCAACCAACGCGATTAGGGGTTGTCAATCCCTTCACGGTCACTTACGAGAGTGAGATCTGATAGCTATAATATTTTTGGTATTTTTGGTATAAAGCTTCAAAGTAAAAAGTAAAGGCAAAGTAAAATGCAAAGCAAGATTAAAGTGATGGAGATTGATATGATGAGAATAGACCCGGGGGCCATAGGTTTCACTAGTGGCTTCTCTCAAGAGCATAAGTATTCTACGGTGGGTGAACAAATTACTGTTGAGCAATTGACAGAATTGAGCATAGTTATGAGAATATCTAGGCATGATCATGTATATAGGCATCACGTCCGTGACAAGTAGACTGAAACGATTCTGCATCTACTACTATCAATCCACTCATCGACCGCTATCCAGCATGCATCTAGAGTATTAAGTTAAAAACAGAGTAACGCCTTAAGCAAGATGACATGATGTAGAGACATAAATTCATGCAATATGAAATAAACCCCATCTTGTTATCCTCGATGGCAATGATGCAATACGTGCCTTGCTGCCCCTTCTGTCACTGGGAAAGGACACCGCAAGATCGAACCCAAAGCTAAGCACTTCTCCCATGGCAAGAACTACCAATCTAGTTGGCCAAACCAAACGGATAATTCGAAGAGACTTGCAAAGATAACCAATCATACATAAAAGAATTCAGAGAAGATTCAAATATTATTCATAGATAGACTTGATCATAAACCCACAATTCATCGGTCTCAACAAACACACCGCAAAAAGAAGATTACATCGAATAGATCTCCACAAGAGAGGGGGAGAACTTTGTATTGAGATCCAAAAAGAGAGAAGAAGCCATCTAGCTACTAACTATGGACCCGAAGGTCTGAGATAAACTACTCACACTTCATCGGAGAGGCTATGATGATGTAGAAGCCCTCCGTGATGACGACCCTCTCCGGCGGAGCTCCGGAACAGGCCCCAAGATGGGATCTCGTGGATACAGAAAGTTGCGACGGTGGAATTAGGTTTTTGGCTCCGTATCTGATCGTTTGGGGGTACGTATGTATATATAGGAGGAAGAAGTACGTCGGTGGAGCTCCGAGGGGCCCATGAGGCAGGGGGCGCGCCCTAGGGGGGGGGCGCCCCCCACCCTCGTGACCGCCTCTCTGATGCCTTGGCGTAGGGTCCAAGTCTCCTGGATCACATTCGGTGAGAAAATCACGTTCCCAAAGGTTTCATTACGTTTGGACTCCGTTTGATATTCCGTTTCTTCGAAACACTGAAATAGGCAAAAAATAGCAATTCTGGGCTGGGCCTCCGGTTAATAGGTTAGTCCCAAAAATAATATAAAAGTGGAAAATAAAGCCCAATATAGTCCAAAACAGTAGATAATATAGCATGGAGCAATCAAAAATTATAGATACGTTGGAGACGTATCAGGCATCCCCAAGCTTAATTCCTGCTCATCCTCGAGTAGGTAGATGATAAAAAGAGAATTTTTGATGCGGAGTGCTACTTGGCATAATTTCAATGCAAATATTCTTAATTGTGATATGAATATTCAGATTCGAAAGATTCAAGACAAAAGTTTATATTGACATAAAAATAATAATACTTCAAGCATACTAACAAAGCAATTATGTCTTCTCAAAACAACATGGCCAAAGAAAGTTATCCCTACAAAATCATATAGTCTGGCTATGCTCTATCTTCACCACACAAAGTATTTAAATCATGCACAACCCCGATGACAAGCCAAGCAATTTTTTCATACTCTAACTCTTTCAAAACTTTTTCAATCTTCACGCAATACATGAGTGTGAGCCATGGATATAGCACTATAGGTGGAATAGAATGGTGGTTGTGGAGAAGACAAAAAGGAGAAGAGAGTCTCACATCAACTAGTCATATCAATGGGCTATGGAGATGCCCATCAATAGATATCAATGTGAGTGAGTAGGGATTGCCATGCAACGGATGCACTAGAGCTATAAGTATATGAAAGCTCAAAAAGAAACTAAGTGGGTGTGCATCCAACTTGCTTGCTCATGAAGACCTAGGGCAATTTGAGGAAGCCCATCATTGGAATATACAAGCCAAGATCTATAATGTAAAATTCCCACTAGTATATGAAAGTGATAACATGAGAGACTCTCTACTATGAAAATCATGGTGCTACTTTGAAGCACAAGTGTGGTAAAAGGATAGTAACATTGTCCCTTCTCTCTTTTTCTCTCATTTTTTTATTTTTATTTGGGCCTTTTCTCTTTTTTATGGCCTCTTTTTATTTGGGCTTCTTTGGCCTCTTTTTTTTTTTTTTTTTTTTTTCCGGTGTCTCATTCCGACTTATGGGGGAATCATAGTCTCCATCATTCTTTCCTCACTGGGACAATGCTCTAATAATGATGATCATCACACTTTTGTTTTTCTTACAACTCAACAATTACAACTCAATACTTAGAACAAAATATTACTCTATATGAATACCTCCGGCAGTGTACCGGGATATGCAATATGACAATGATGGAGTGTGTCATATTAAACGGAACGGTGGAGAGTTGCATGGCAATATATATCTCAGAATGGCTATGAAAATGCCATAATAGGTAGGTATGGCAGCTGTTTTGAGGAAGGTATATGGTGAGTGTATGATACCGGCGAAAAGTGCGCGGTATTAGAGAGGCTAGCAAAGGTGGAAGAGTGAGAGTGCGTATAATCCATGGACTCAACATTAGTCATAAAGAACTTATATACTTATTGCAAAAATCTAGAAGTTATCAAAGCAAAGTATTACGCGCATGCTCCTAGGGGGATAGATTGGTAGGAAAAGACCATCGCTCGTCCCCGACTGCCACTCATAAGGAAGACAATCAATAAATAAATCATGCTCCAACTTCATCACATAACGGTTCACCACACGTGCATGCTACGGGAATCACAAACTTTAACACAAGTATTCTTTAAATTCACAACTACTCAACTAGCATGACTTTAATATTATCACCTCCATATCTCAAAACAATTATCATGCTTCAATATTTTCTTAGTATTCAACACACTCAAAAGAAAGTTTCACAAATCTTGAATACCAAGCATATTATTATTAAGCAAATTACCATGCTATTAAGAGACTCTCAAAATAATTTAAGTGAAGCATGAGAGATCAATAGTTTCTTTGAAACAAATCCACCACCGTGCTCTAAAAGATCTAAGTGAAGCACATAGAGCAAAATTATACCGCTCAAAAGATATAAGTGAAGCACATAGAGCAAAACTACATAGCTCAAAAGATATAAGTGAAGCACATAGAGTATTCTATCAAATTTTAATTCATGTATGGCTCTATCAAAAGGTTTGTACAGCAAGGATGATTGTGGCATACTAAGACACAAAGACACAAATAATACAAGACGCTCCAAGCAAAACACATATCATGTTGGTGAATAAAAATATAGCTCCAAGTAAATTACCGATGGAAGTGGATGAAAGAGGGGATGCCTTCTGGGGCATCCCCAAGCTTTGACTTTTTGGTGTCCTTGGATTATCTTGGGGGTGCCATGGGCATCCCCAAGCTTAGGCTCTTGCCACTCCTTGTTCCATAATCCATCAAAAGAATTCATCCAAAACTTGAAAACTTCACAACACAAAACTTAAAGTAGAAAACTCGTGAGCTCCTTAGCGAAAGAAAATAAAAGACCACTTCAAGGTACTGTAATGAAATCATTATTTATTTATATTGGTGTTAAACCTACTGTATTCCAACTTCTCTATGGATTATAAACTATTTTACTAACCATAGATTCATCAAAAGAAGCAAACAACACACGAAAAATAGAATCTGTCAAAAACAGAATAGTCCGTAGTAATCTGTAGCTAGCGCAAGATCTGGAACCCCAAAAATTCTAAAATAAATTTATGGACGTGAGGAATTTATCTATTAATCATCCGCAAAAATAATTAACTAAATAGCACTCTTCAAATAAAAATGACAGCAGTTCTCGTGAGCGCTAAAGTTTCTGTTTTTTTACAGCAATTTCAACAAGACTTTCCCCAAGTCTTCCCAACGGTTCTACTTGGCACAATCACTAATTAAACACAAAAAACACCAAAAAACAGAGGCTAAATAATTTATTTATTACTAAATAGGAGTAAAAGGAAGGAATAAAAATAAAATTGGGTTGCCTCCCAACAAGCGCTATCGTTTAACGCCCCTAGCTAGGCATAAAAGCGAGGATAGATCTAGGTATTGCCATCTTTGGTAGGCAATCCATAAGTGGCTCTCATGATAGTTTCATATGGCAATTTTATTTTCTTTCTTGGAAAGTGTTCCCTGCCCTTTTTAATGGAAATTGAAATCTAATATTCCCTTCCTTCATATCAATAATCGCACCAACCGTTCTAAGGGAAGGTCTACCAAGAATAATAGGGCAAGAAGGATTGCAATCTATATCAAGAACAATGAAATCTACGGGCACATAATTTCTATTTGCAACAATAAGAACATCATTAATCCTTCCCATAGGTTTCTTAATAGTAGAATCCGCAAGATGCAAGTTTAGAGAGCAATCATCAAAATTACGGAAATCTAGCAAATCACACAAAGTCTTGGGAATAGTAGAGACACTAGCACCCAAATCACACAAAGCATAAAACTCATGATCTTTAATTTTAATTTTAATAGTTGGTTCCCACTCATCATAGAGTTTTCTAGGGATAGAAAATTTCAACTCAAGTTTTTCTTCATAAGATTGCATCAAGGCATCAACAATATGTTTGGTGAAGGCTTTATGTTGACTATAAGCATGTGGAGAATTTAGCACGGATTGCAACAAGGAAATACAATCAATTAAAGAACAACTTTCATAATTAAATTCCTTGAAATCCAATATAGTGGGTTTAGCAACATCTAGATTTTTATTTCTTTCAATCCCACTTTCATCAATTTCATCATAAAGATCTAAATACTCCGAATTTTTAGAATGCCTTCTAGGTAAAGGAAGATCATATTCAATTTCATCAAGATTCATATTGCAAAACAAATATTTAATAGGTGACACATCAATAACTTTTAGATCTTCATCTTGATTTTCATAGGAATTCGGTTTAGCGGCCATCTTATTGACTAAGGTGGCTTGCATATCCGAAATTTCAGCAGTCATCTTTTCTAGACGAGCAATTTGGGATCTTATACCATCAAACTCTTTAGACATATCATCAAGCTCTTTATTCATATAACTCATAAAACTTTTTTGTTCCTTAAGCTCGTTTCTAAAGAAATTATTATGCTCAAATTGCAAAACCATAAACTTCCTAACGTTGGTTTCGATCTCCTCTAACCTTTTAAGGTGAAGATCACCAAATCTCGGTTGAGCCATCGCGACAAACAAGCAAACTAGCACACACGAGCAGACAAGAGCAAATGGGCAAAAGAGGCAAATAGAGAGGGAGGATATAGAGAGAGAGAGGGCGAATAAAACGACAAGGGTGAAGTGGGGGAGAGAAAAACGAGAGGCAAATGGCAAATAATGTAATGCGAGAGATAGGGATTGTGATGGGTACTTGCTATGTTGACTTTTTGCATAGACTCCCCGGCAACGGCGCCAGAAATCCTTCTTGCTACCTCTTGAGCTTGCGTTGGTTTTCCCTGAAGAGGAAGGGATGATGCAGCAAAGTAGCGTAAGTATTTCCCTCAGTTTTTGAGAACCAAGGTATCAATCAAGTAGGAGGCCACGCTCAAGTCCCTCGTACCTGCACAAAACGATAACTACTCGCAACCAACGCGATTAGGGGTTGTCAATCCCTTCACGGTCACTTACGAGAGTGAGATCTGATAGATATAATATTTTTGGTAGTTTTGGTATAAAGATGCAAAGTAAAAAGTAAAGGCAAAGTAAAAAAGCAAAGCAAGATTAAAGTGATGGAGATTGATATCATGAGAATAGACCCGGGGGCCATAGGTTTCACTAGTGGCTTCTCTCAAGAGCATAAGTATTCTACGGTGGGTGAACAAATTACTGTTGAGCAATTGACAGAATTGAGCATAGTTATGAGAATATCTAGGCATGATCATGTATATAGGCATCACGTCCGTGACAAGTAGACCAAAACGATTCTGCATCTACTACTATTACTCCACTCATTGACCGCTATCCAGCATGCATCTAGAGTATTAAGTTAAAAACAGAGTAACGCCTTAAGCAAGATGACATGATGTAGAGAGATAAATTCATGCAATATGAAATAAACCCCATCTTGTTATCCTCGATGGCAACGATGCAATACGTGCCTTGCTGCCCCTTCTGTCACTGGGAAAGGACACCGCAAGATCAAACCCAAAGCTAAGCACTTCTCCCATGGCAAGAACTACGAATCTAGTTGGCCAAACCAAACGGATAATTTGAAGAGACTTGCAAAGATAACCAATCATACATAAAAGAATTCAGAGAAGATTCAAATATTATTCATAGATAGACTTGATCATAAACCCACAATTCATCGGTCTCAACAAACACACCGCAAAAAGAAGATTACATCGAATAGATCTCCACAAGAGAGGGGGAGAACTTTGTATTGAGATCCAAAAAGAGAGAAGAAGCCATCTAGCTACTAACTATGGACCCGAAGGTCTGAGGTAAACTACTCACACTTCGTCGGAGAGGCTATGATGATGTAGAAGCCCTCCGTGATGACGGCCCTCTCCGGCGGAGCTCCGGAACAGGCCCCAAGATGGGATCTCGTGGATACAGAAAGTTGCGGCGGTGGAATTAGGTTTTTGGCTCCGTATATGATCGTTTGGGGGTACGTATGTATATATAGGAGGAAGAAGTATGTCGGTGGAGCTCTGAGGGGCCCACGAGGCAGGGGGCATGCCCCCCACCCTCGTGACCGCCTCTCTGATGCCTTGGCGTAGGGTCCAAGTCTCCTGGATCACGGTCGGTGAGAAAATCATGTTCCTGAAGGTTTCATTCCGTTTGGACTCCGTTTGATATTCCGTTTCTTCGAAACACTGAAATAGGCAAAAAAAAACAGCAATTCTGGGCTGGGCCTCCGGTTAATAGGTTAGTCCCAAAAATAATATAAAAGTGGAAAATAAAGCCCAATATAGTCCAAAATAGTAGATAATATAGCATGGAGCAATCAAAAATTATAGATACGTTGGAGACGTATCACCTGCCCGAAAGATCACTTTTCTCTCCCTCGCATCGACCAAATAGTGGACTCGACTGCGGGGTGTGAGCGTTTGTCCTTTTTGGACGCTTATTCCGGGTATCATCAGATCCGTCTGTACGGACCCGATGAGATAAAAACAGCTTTCATCACCCTATTTGGGTGCTTCTGTTATGTCACTATGCCATTCGGTTTGAAGAACGCCGGAGCCACATTCATGAGGATGATCTAGAAGTGTGTGCTCACTCAAATCAGTCGGAATGTGGAAGCATACATCGATGACATTGTGGTCAAGTCACGAAAAGGTTCCGACCTACTGGTTGACCTTGCTGAAACCTTTGTCAACCTTAGAAGGTATGATATCAATCTTAATCCATCAAAGTGCACGTTTGGAGTTCCAGGCAGAAAATTATTCGGTTTTCTCATTTCCGAATAGGGGATCGACACTAACCCAGAGAAAGTGGGTGCCATACTCCGGATGAAACGCACTGTGCGTGTGCATGATGTCCAGAAGCTTACTGGTTGTTTGGCCGCCCTAAGTCGATTCATTTCTCACCTCGGTGAAAAGGCACTGCCTCTTTACCGACTGATGAAGAAGTCAGATAAGTTCGAGTGGACTCCTGAAGCTGACGCAGCATTTGCAGAGCTCAAAACCCTGCTTTCCACCTAGCCAGTGCTTGCTGCTCCAATCAGCAAAGAGCCTTTACTGCTTTACATTGTATCCACTGGACAAGTCGTCAGTACAGTACTTACGATCGAACGGGAAGAAGAAGGAAAAGCTTACAAAGTTCAGCGCCCAGTATACTATGTCTCTGAAGTTTTGACTCCATCAAAGCAAAGATATCCACATTATCAGAAGCTTGTTTATGGGATTTATATGACCACGAAGAAGGTTGCACATTACTTCTCTGATCACTCCATTACAGTCGTCAGCGACGCTCCATTATCAGAGATTCTGAACAATAGAGATGCAACTGGTCGAGTGGCAAAGTGGGCGATTGAACTCCTTCCCTTAGGTATCAAGTTCGAGGCAAAGAAAGCTATCAAGTCCCAAGCAATAGCAGATTTCCTCGCCGAGTGGATTGAACAACAACTGCCGACTCAAGTTCACTCGGAGCACTGGACCATGTTCTTTGATGGTTCCAAGATGCTGAATGGTTCCGGTGCTGGGGTGGTACTGGTATCCCCCCGAGGAGACAAGCTCAGATATGTCCTCCAGATTCACTTTGATTCCTCCAATAACGAAGCAGAATATGAAGCACTCTTGTATGGGTTGCGTATGGCCATTTCACTCGGCGTCCGTCGCCTCATGGACTATGGTGACTCAGATTTGGTAGTCAATCAAGTGATGAAGGAGTGGGACATCAGAAGCCCAGCCATGACTGGTTACTGCAACGCGGTGAGGAAGTTGGAAAAGAAGTTTGAGGGGTTAGAGCTCCATCATGTACCCCGACTGAAAAATCAAGCAGCAGATGATTTAGCAAAGATAGGCTCCAAGAGAGAAGCTATTCCCAGCAACGTGTTCTTGGAGCACATTCATGCACCTTCAGTTCAAGAAGATCCCTTCGCTGAAGAGCCCCCGCAGCCTAGGAGTGCCACAGATCCGACTCAAGTCGAGGTCCCAGCCGTGGTCGACTTAATCTTGGAGGTGTTGGTCATCACTCTCGACTGGACAGTGCCGTACATTGCATATATCCTTAGGAAAGAGCTCCCAGAGGATGAAGAAGAGGCTCGACAGATCGTCCGTCGATCCAAGGCCTTTACTGTAATAAGAGGTCAACTGTTCGGAGAAAGTGCAACTGGGGTCAGCCAGAAATGCATAACACCAGAAGAAGGCTGAGTGATCCTCCACGACATCCATTCGGGGACCTGTGGTCACCATGCGTCCTCTCGGACCATTGTGGCTAAAGCATACCGAGCTGGATTTTATTGGCCACGAGCAAATGAAATGGCGAAAGATATAGTCGACAGATGTGAAGACTGCCAGTTCTACTCCAATATGTGGCAGAAACCTGCATCAGCCCTGAAGACCATCCCACTCGTCTGGCCCTTTGCTATTTGGGGATTGTACATGGTTGGTCCACTGAGGACTGGTAGGAGCGTCTTCACTCATGTGCTTGTAGCAGTCGACAAATTTACCAAATGGATCGAAGCCAAGCCTATTAAGAATCTTGAAGCTAGTACTGCTGTCAGCTTCATCAGAGAGTTGATTTCAGATATGGGGTTCCGCACAGCATCATCACTGACAACGGATCGAACTTTGATTCTGATGAGTTCAGAACCTTCTGCGCCTCACAAGGCACACGAGTCGACTATGCTTCAGTCGCCCATCCCCAATCGAATGGACAAGCAGAAAGAGCAAATGGCCTGATTCTCAAAGGACTGAAACCCCGACTGATGCGAGATCTCAAGCACGTAGCGGGCGCCTGGGTTGATGAACTTCCATCAGTTCGCTGGGGATTGAGGACAACTCCTAATCGGTCGACTGGCCGAACTCCATTCTTCTTGGTCTATGGGGCTGAAGCTGTTCTACTGAGTGACTTGCTTCATAATGCACCACGAGTTGAGCTCTTCTCTGAAGATGAAGCAGAACAAGCTCGGCAAGACGCAGTCGACCTCCTAGAGGAGGAAAGAGAGATGGCCTTGATGCGGTCGACCACTTATCAACAAGACTTGCATCGATTCAACGCTAGACATGTGAAGGGTCGAGCCTTTCAAGAGGGAGACTTGGTTCTTCGAGTGGATCAGCAGAAACCACACAAGCTCGCCCCAGCTTGGGAAGGTCCCTTCATTGTCACCAAAGTGCTCCACAATGGAGCATACCACCTTTACAGTGTCGAGCATAAGAAGGACGAGCCACGGGCTTGGAACGCGGAGCTGCTCCGCCCCTTTTATACTTAAGTACTCGTTCGAATAAAATGTAATAAGAAATACCTTTGTAATTTGTTTATCAAAGACAAGAGCTTTACAGTCCTCTGGCACGATTGTTGTTGCTTTTGTTTACGTCTGAAAACCCCCAGTGGGTGACTTAGCTGCGAATTCGTTTCGCCTAAGTTCGAAAGAAAATCCTACAGAGTGGTGAGCAAGCCTCTCACTCAGGGGCTTAGCTGCGAACCCGTTTCGCCTAAGTTTTCAAAATCCTACCGAGTGGTGAGCCAGCCTCCCACTCGGGGGCTTAGTTGCAGTCCAATACTCGCCTAAGTTTGTAAAATCCTACCGAGTGGTGAGCCAGCCTCCCACTCGGGGGCTTAGCTGTAGTCCAGTACTCGCCTAAGTTTGTAAAATCCTACCGAGTGGTGAGCCAGTCTCCCACTCGAGTGTAACACCCCGGTAACTAAGCTACAGTAATCACTCCCTAATGGTTCCATGTCATCGCAATTATTTTTTCTAAACCTCACTTTGTTCTAAACCGAATTCAAATTCAAATTAAAATAAATTTAAGTTATTATTTCTTCAAACGGTAAAACAAAAATGTTCACTATGTTGCGCAAATTCGCTAACTAATGTTCGTGAATAAACCAACTTTATTTGACTTATTAAAATGCCATTAAAATATTTTAATCTGGACCAAACAGCCCCAAATTAAATATTTTCTATTTAAAACAAAATTCAAATGAATTAAAATAAGGTTCATACTTTTTATGGCAGTGCTAAATATGGCATATTATTTATTAAGACAAGTTATACTTTTTACAAAAATTAATTGGTCGCTCTACTTAATGCAGAACAGTGTACAAATTACAAAATAGAAAAATAATAGCGAAAAGTAAAAGAACTAGAGGCCTACCGCTACACTGGGCCCTAGTGGCCACAGTGCAGCCCAACCCACCTAGGCCATCCTCTACCTCACGCTACAAGGGCAGAGGCAGGGCGTGGCGAGCATCCAAGCCGCCATGGCCATGGATGGCCTCCACGTGCCCTCCCTTGGCCTATAAACACGCCCAACCGAAACCCTAGCATGTGCTCGTCCGATCCCCTCTCGATCCCCCTTCGCCCCTCTCCTCTTTGTCTCGAAATCGAGCTCAGGCTCGATGCGGTGACTGCGTTCGTCGTCGTCGTTACCGCGGCCACCGTCGTCGCCCTCGCGGGGGAAGACGTCCAGGAGATTCGCAGCTGCCGTTTTCGTGTTCCATGTGCACTAAATCGAGCCAAGGCGGCCCGTACGCCCGCCATCGCCGATGTCTTCACCGCGTACATCACCGTCCTCCGCCATCGTTTGCCACAGCTCCGGACCGTCCCCGGCCTCTCCGACCTCACCATCGAGTTCGCGGTGAGCATCTCCTCCGATTCCCTTCATTTACCATTCTATCCGTCGCAGTATGTCGTTGTCCCAAGGCCATGGCCGGAGCGCCGCTTTCGCGTACGTGTTGTTGTTGCTGCTGGCTGCGCCTGTGCATGGCCACGGCTACTGTGCCTCGCCCCACACGCACCCGCGATCGCCTACTGCTCGTACTACTGCTCTACTGCGCGTGCTGCCCATGCCGCCGCTGCTCAGCTCCTGTTGCTTGTTGCGTTCTGCTGCTGCCGCATCTGCTGTTGCTGTTGTGTGATAACCCACAAGTATAGGGGATCACAATAGCTTTCGAGGGTAGAGTATTCAACCCAAATTTATTGATTTGACACAAGGGGAGCCAAAGAATATTCTCAAGTATTAGCAGCTGAGTTGTCAATTCAACCACACCTGGAAACTTAGTATCTGCAGCAAAGTGTTTAGTAGCAAAGTAATATGATAGTGGTGGTAGCGGCAACAAAAGTAAAGACAGCAAAAGTAATGTTTTTGGTATTTTGTAGTGATTGTAACAGTAGCAGCGGGAAAGTAAATAAGCGAGAACCAGTATATGGAAAACTCATAGGCACCGGATCAGTGATGGATAATTATGCCGGATGCGGTTCATCATGTAACAGTCATAACATAGGGTGACACAGAACTAGCTCCAATTCATCAATGTAATGTAGGCATGTATTCCGAATATAGTCATACGTGCTTATGGAAAAGAACTTGCATGACATCTTTTGTCCTACCCTCCCGTGGCAGCGGGGTCCTATTGGAAACTAAGGGATATTAAGGCCTCCTTTTAATAGAGAACCGGAACAAAGCATTAGCGCATAGTGAATACATGAACTCCTCAAACTATGGTCATCACCGGGAGTGGTCCCGATTATTGTCACTTCGGGGTTGCCAGATCATAACACATAGTAGGTGACTATAGACTTGCAAGATAGGATCAAGAACTCACATATATTCATGAAAACATAATAGGTTCAGATCTGAAATCATGGCACTCGGGCCCTAGTGACAAGCATTAAGCATAGCAAAGTCATAGCAACATCAATCTCAGAACATAATGGATACTAGGGATCAAACCCTAACAAAACTAACTCGATTACATGATAAATCTCATCCAAACCATCACCGTCCAGCAAGCCTATGATGGAATTACTCACGCATGGCGGTGAGCATCATGAAATTGGTGATGGAGGATGGTTGATGATGACGACGGCGATGAATCCCCCTCTCCGGAGCCCCGAACGGACTCCAGATCAGCCCTCCTGAGAGGTTTTAGGGCTTGGCGGCGGCTCCGTATCGTAAAACACGATGATTTCTTCTCTCCTATTTTTTTCTCTCCGAAAGCAAATATATAAGTTAGAGTTGGCGTCGGAGGGTTTCCAGGGGGCCCACGAGGTAGGGGGGCGCGCCCTAGGGGGGCGCCCCCCACCCTCGTAAGGGTGTGGGCCCTGTTGGGTTTCGTAGTAATTTCAAAAAAATTCCTACGCACACGCAAGATCATGGTGATGCATAGCAACGAGAGGGGGAGAGTGTGATCTACGTACCCTTGTAGATCGCAACGGAAGCGTTTGGTTGATGTAGTCGTACGTCTCCACGGCCCGACCGATCAAGCACCAAAACTACGGCACCTCCGAGTTCTAGCACACGTTCAGCTCGATGACGATCCCCAGACTCCGATCCAGCAAAGTGTCGGGGAAGAGTTCCGTCAGCACGACGGCGTGGTGACGATCTTGATGCACTACCGTCGCAGGGCTTCGCCTAAGCACCGCTACAATATTTTCGAGGACTATGGTGGAAGGGGGCACCGCACACGGCTAAGAATATGATCACGTGGATCAACTTATGTCTAGGGATGCCCCCTGCCCCCGTATATAAAGGAGCAAGGGGAGGAGGCCGGTCGGCCCTATAGGCGCGCCAAGGAGGAGTCCTCCTCCTAGTAGGAGTAGGACTCCTACTAGGAGGGGGAAAGAAGTGGGGAGGGAGAGGGAAAGGGGGGGGGCGCCGCCCCCCTCTCCTAGTCCAATTCGGACCAGGGGGAGGAGGCGCGCGGCCCACCTTGGCTGCCCCTCTCTCTCTCTCCACTAAGGCCCATATGGCCCATTACTTCTCCCGGGGGGTTCCGGTAACCCTCCGGCTCTCCGGGTTTCTCCGAAATCACCCGGAACACTTCCGGTGTCCGAATATAGCCGTCCAATATATCAATCTTTATGTCTCGACCATTTCGAGACTCCTCGTCATGTTCTTGATCACATCCGGGACCCTGAACTAACTTCGGTACATCAAAACTCATAAACTCATAATATAACTGTCATCGAAACCTTAAGCGTGCGGACCCTACGGGTTCGAGAACAATGTAGACATGACCGAGACACGTCTCCGGTCAATAACCAATAGCGGAACCTGGATGCTCATATTGGCTCCTACATATTCAGATCTTTATCGGTCAGACCGCATAACAACATACGTTGTTCCCTTTGTCATCGGTATGTTACTTGCCCGAGATTCGATCGTCGGTATCCCATACCTAGTTCAATCTCGTTATCGGCAAGTCTCTTTACTCGTTCCGTAATACATCATCTCACAACTAACTCATTATTTGCAATGCTTGCAAGGCTTATGTGATGTGCATTACTGAGAGGGCCCAGAGATACCTCTCCGACAATCGGAGTGACAAATCCTAATCTCGAAATACGCCAACCCAACATGTACCTTTGGAGACACCTGTAGAGCTCCTTTATAATCACCCAGTTACGTTGTGACGTTTGGTAGCACACAAAGTGTTCCTCCGGCAAACGGGAGTTGCATAATCTCATAGTCATAGGAACATGTATAAGTCATGAAGAAAGCAATAGCAACAAACTAAACGATCAAGTGCTAAGCTAACAGAATGGGTCAAGTCAATCACATCATTCTCCTAATGATGTGATCCCGTTAATCAAATGACAACTCATGTCTATGGTTAGGAAACATAACCATCTTTGATCAACGAGCTAGTCAAGTAGAGGCATACTAGTGACACTCTGTTTGTCTATGTATTCACACATGTATTATGTTTCCGGTTAATACAATTCTAGCATGAATAATAAACATTTTATCATGATATAAGGAAATAAATAATAACTTTATTATTGCCTCTAGGGCATATTTCCTTCAGTCTCCCACTTGCACTAGAGTCAATAATCTAGTTCACATCGCCATGTGATTTAACATCAAAAGTTCACATCACCATGTGATTAACACCTATAGTTCACATCGACATGTGACCAACACCCAAAGAGTTTACTAGAGTCAATAATCTAGTTCACATCGCTATGTGATTAACACCCAAAGAGTACTGAGGTGTGATCATGTTTTGCTTGTGAGAGAAGTTTAGTCAACGGGTCTGCCACATTCAGATCCGTAAGTATTTTGCAAATTTCTATGTCAACAGTGCTCTGCATGGAGCTACTCTAGCTAATTGCTCCCACTTTCAATATGTATCCAGATTGAGACTTAGAGTCATCTGGATCAGTGTCAAAACTTGCATCGACGTAACCCTTTACGACGAACCTTTTGTCACCTCCATAATCGAGAAACATATCCTTATTCCACTAAGGATAATTTTGACCAATGTCCAGTGATCTACTCCTAGATCACTATTGTACTCCCTTTCCAAACTCAGGGCAGGGTATACAATAGGTCTGGTACATAGCATGGCATACTTTATAGAACCTATGGCTGAGGCATAGGGAATGACTTTCATTCTCTCTCTATCTTCTGTCGTGGTCGGGTTTTGAGTCTTACTCAACTTCACACCTTTGTAACACAGGCAAGAACTCCTTCTTTGACTGTTTCATTTTGAACTACTTCAAAATCTTGTCAAGGTATGTACTCATTGAAAAACTTATCAAGCGTCTTGATCTATCTCTATAGATCTTGATGCTCAATATGTAAGCAGCTTCACTAAGGTCTTTCTTTGAAAAACTCCTTTCAAACATTCCTTTATGCTTTGCAGAATAATTCTACATTATCTCCAATCAACAATATGTCTTTCACATATACTTATCAGAAATGCTGTAGTGCTCCCACTCACTTTCTTGTAAATACAGGCTTCACCGCAAGTCTGTATAAAACTATATGCTTTGATCAACTTATCAAAGCGTATATTCCAACTCCGAAATGCTTGCACCAGTCCATAGATGGATCGCTGGAGCTTGCATATTTTGTTAGTACCTTTAGGATTGACAAAACCTTCTGGTTGCATCATATACAACTCTTCTTTAATAAATCCATTAAGGAATGCAGTTTTGTTTATCCATTTGCCATAAAATGCGGGAATTGCTAACATGATTCGGATAGACTTAAGCATAGATACGAGTGAGAAACTCTCATCGTAGTCAACACCTTGAACTTGTCGAAAACCTTTTTGCGACAATTCTAGCTTTGTAGATAGTAACACTACTATCAGCGTTCGTCTTTGTCTTGAAGATCCATTTAATCTCAATGGCTCGCCGATCATTGGGCAAGTCAATCAAAATCCATAGTTTGTTCTCATATATGGATCTCATCTCAGATTTCATGGCCTCAAGCCATTTCGCGGAATCTGGGCTCATTATCGCTTCCTCATAGTTTGTAGGATCGCCATGGTCAAGTAACATGACCTCCAGAACAGGATTATCGTACCACTCTGGTGCGGATCTCACTCTGGTTTACCTACGAGGTTCGGTAGTAACTTGATCTGAAGTTACATGATCATCATCATTAGCTTCCTCACTAATCGGTGTAGTAGTCACAGGAACAGATTTCTGTGATGAACTACTTTCCAATAAGGGAGCAGGTACAGTTACCTCATCAAGTTCTACTTTCCTCCCACTCACTTCTTTCGAGAAAAACTCCTTTTCTAGAAAGGATCCATTCAAAGCAACGAATATATTGCCTTCGGATCTGTGATAGAAGGTGTACCCAACATTTTCTTTTGGGTATCGTATGAAGACGCACTTCTCCGATTTGGGTTAGAGCTTATCAGGTTGAAACTTTTTCACATAAGCATTGCAACCTCAAACTTTAAGAAACGACAGCTTAGGTTTCTTGCCAAACCATAGTTCATACGGTGTCGTCTCAACGGATTTAGATGGTGCCCTATTTAACGTGAATGCAGCTGTCTCTAATGCATAACCCCAAAACGATAGTGGTAGATCGGTAAGAGACATCATAGATCGCACCATATCTAATAAAGTACGGTTATGACGTTCGGACACACCATTACACTGTGGTGTTCTAGGTGGCGTGAGTAATCAAACTATTTCACATTGTTTTAACTGAAGGCCAAACTCTTAACTCAAATATTTTACCTCTGCGATCATATCGTAGCAACTTTTATTTTCTTGTTACGATGATTCTCCACTTCACTCTAAAATTCTTTGAACTTTTCAAATGTTTCAGACTTGTGTTTCATTAAGTAGATATACCCATATCCGCTCAAATCATCTGTGAAGGTCAGAAAATAACGATACTTGCCGTGAGCCTTAACACTCATCGGACCGCATACATCAGTATGTATTATTTCCAATAAGTCAGTTGCTCACTCCATTGTTCCGGAGAACGGAGTCTTAGTCATCTTGCCCATGAGGCATGGTTCGCAAGCATCAACTGATTCATAATCAAATTATTCCAAAAGCCCATCAACATGGATTTTCTTCATGCGCTTTATATCAATATGACCTAAACGGCAGTGCCACAAATAAATTGCACCATCATTATTAACTTTGCATCTTTTGGTTTCAATATTATGAATATGTGTATCACTACGATCGAGATCCAACGAACCATTTTCATTGGGTGTGTAACCATATAAGGTTTTATTCATGTAAACAGAACAACAATTTATTCTCTTACTTAAATGAATAACCGTATTGCAATAAACATGATCAAATCATATTCATGCTCAACGCAAACACCAAATAACACTTATTTAGGTTTAACACTAATCCTGAAAGTATAGGGAGTGTGCGATGATGATCATATCAATCTTGGAACCACTTCCAACACACATCGTCACTTCACCCTTAACTAGTCTCTGTTCATTCTGGAACTCCCGTTTCGAATTACTACTCTTAGCAACTGAACTAGTATCAAATACTGAGGGGTTGCTATAAACACTAGTAAAGTACACATCAATAACATGTATATCAAATATACCTATGTTCACTTTGCCATCCTTCTTATCCGCCAATTACTTGGGGTAGTTCCGCTTCCAATGACCAGTCCCTTTGCAGTACAAGCACTCAGTTTCAGGCTTAGGTCCAGATTTGTGTTTTTCACTTGAGCAGCAACTTGCTTGCCGTTCTTCTTGAAGTTCCCCTTTCTTCCCTTTGTCCCTTTACTTGAAACTAGTGGTTTTGTTTACCATCAACTCTTGATGTTTTTCTTGATTTCTACCTTCGTTGATTTCAGCATCACGAAGAGCTTGGAATCGTTTCTGTTATCCCTTGCATATTATAGTTCATCATGAAGTTCTACTAACTTGGTGATGGTGACTAGAGAATTCTGTCAATCACTATTTTATCTGGAAGATTAACTCCCACTTGATTCAAGCGATTGTAGTACCCAGACAATCTGAACACATGCTCACTGCTTGAGCTATTCTCCTCCATCTTTTAGCTATAGAACTTGTTGGAGACTTCATGTCTCTCAACTCGGGTATTTGCTTGAAATATTAACTTCAACTCCTGGAACATCTCATATGGTCCATGACGTTCAAAACGTCTTTGAAGTCCCGATTATAAGTCGTTTAAGCATGGTGCATTAAACTATCAAGTAGTCACCATATTGAGCTAGCCAAATGTTCATAACATCTGCATCTGCTCCTGCAATAGATTTGTCACCTAGCGGTGCATCAAAGACATAATTCTTCTGTGCAGCAATGAGGATAAACCTCAGATCACGGATCCAATCCGCATCATTGCTACTAACATCTTTCAACTTAGTTTTCTCTAGGAACATATCAAAAATAAAACAGGGGAGCTAAACGCGAGCTATTGATCTACAACATAGATATGCTAATACTACCAGGACTAAGTTCATGATAAATTAAAGTTCAACTAATCATATTACTTAAGAACTCCCACTTAGATAGACATCCCTCTAATCCTCTAAGTGATCACGTGATCCAAATCAACTAAACCATGTCCGATCATCACGTGAGATGGAGTAGTTTCATTGGTGAACATCACTATGTTGATCATATCTACTATATGATTCACGCTCGACCTTTCGGTCTCCGTGTTCCGAGGCCATATCTGTTATATGCTAGGCTCGTCAAGTTTAACCTGAGTATTCCGCGTGTGCAACTGTTTTGCACCCGTTGTATTTGAACGTAGAGCCTATCACACCCGATCATCACGTGGTGTCTCAGCACGAAGAACTTTCGCAACTGTGCATACTCAGGGAGAACACTTATACTTTGATAATTTAGTGAGGGATCATCTTATAATGCTACCGTTAATCAAAGCAAGATAAGATGCATAAAAGATAAACATCACATGCAATCAATATAAGTGATATGATATGGCCATCATCATCTTGTACTTGTGATCTCCATCTCCAAAGTACCGTCATGATCACCATCGTCACCGGCACGACACCTTGATCTCCATTGTAGCATCATTGTCGTCTCGCCAATCTTATGCTTCCACGACTATCGCTACCGCTTAGTGATAAAGTAAAACATTACAGCGCGATTGCATTGCATACAATAAAGCGAGAACCATATGGCTCCTGCCAGTTGCCGATAACTCGGTTACAAAATATGATCATATCATACAATAAAATTTAGCATCATGTCTTGACCATATCACATCACAACATGCCCTGCAAAAACAAGTTAGACGTCCTCTACTTTGTTGTTGCAAGTTTTACGTGGCTGCTACGGGCTTAGCAAGAACCATTCTTACCTACGCATTAAAGCCACAACGATAGTTTGTCAAGTTGGTGTTGTTTTAACCTTCGCAAGGACCGGGCGTAGCCACACTTGGTTCAACTAAAGTTGGAGAAACTGACACCCGCCAGCCAACTGTGTGCAAAGCACGTCGGTAGAACCAGTCTCGCGTAAGCGTACGCGTAATGTCGGTCCAGGCCGCTTCATCCAACAATACCGCCGAACCAAAGTATGATATGCTGGTAAGCAGTAGGACTTATATTGCCCACAACTCACTTGTGTTCTACTCGTGCATAACATCCACGCATAAAACCTAGGCTCGGATGCCACTGTTGGGGAACGTGGTAATTTCAAAAGAATTCCTACGCACACGCAAGATCATGGTGATGCATAGCAACGAGAGGGGAGAGTGTTGTCTACGTACCCTCGTAGACCATTCGCGGAAGCATTATATCAACGCGGTTGATGTAGTCGTATGTCTTCACGTCCGACCGATCCAAGTACCGAAAGCACGGCACCTCCGAGTTCTGCACACGTTCGGTTCGGTGACGTCCTCGCCTTCTCGGTCCAGCAAGAGGGGCGAAGTAGTAGATGAGTTCCGGCAGCACGACGGCGTGGTGACGGTGTTGGTGAAGAACAATCTCCGCAGGGCTTCGCCTAAGCACTCGCTACAATATTATCGAGGACTATGGTGGAAGGGGGCACCGCACACGGCTAAGAATATGATCACGTGGATCAACTTCTCTAGGGGTGCCCCCTGCCCCCGTATATAAAGGAGCAAGGGGAGGAGGCCGGCCGGCCCTATAGGCGCGCCAAGGAGGAGTCCTCCTCCTAGTAGGAGTAGGACTCCTACTAGGAGGGGGAAAGAAGTGGGGAGAGAAGGAAAGGGGGGCGCCGCCCCCCTCTCCTAGTCCAATTCGGACCAGGGGGGAGGAGGCGCGCGGCCCACCTGGCTGCCCCTCTCTCTCTCCACTAAGGCCCATATGGCCCATTACTTCTCCCGGGGGGTTCCGGTAACCCTCCGGCTCTCCGGTTTTCTCCGAAATCACCCGGAACACTTCGGTGTCCGAATATAGCCGTCCAATATATCAATCTTTATGTCTCGACCATTTCGAGACTCCTCGTCATGTCCGTGATCACATCCGGGACTCCGAACTAACTTCGGTACATCAAAACTCATAAACTCATAATATAACTGTCATCGAAACCTTAAGCGTGCGGACCCTACGGGTTCGAGAACAATGTAGACATGACCGAGACACGTCTCCGGTCAATAACCAATAGCGGAACCTGGATGCTCATATTGGCTCCTACATATTCTACGAAGATCTTTATCGGTCAGACCGCATAACAACATACGTTGTTCCCTTTGTCACGGTATGTCACTTGCCCGAGATTCGATCATCGGTATCTCAATACCTAGTTCAATCTCGTTACCGGCAAGTCTCTTTACTCGTTCTATAATACATCATCCCGCAACTAACTTATTAGTTGCAATGTGTGCAAGGCTTAAGTGATGTGCATTACCGAGAGGGCCCAGAGATACCTCTCCGACAATCGGAGTGACAAATCCTAATCTCGAAATACGCCAACCCAACATGTACCTTTGGAGACACCTGTAGAGCTCCTTTATAATCACCCAGTTACGTTGTGACGTTTGGTAGCACACAAAGTGTTCCTCCGGCAAACGGGAGTTGCATAATCTCATAGTCATAGGAACATGTATAAGTCATGAAGAAAGCAATAGCAACATACTAAACGATCGGGTGCTAAGCTAATGGAATGGGTCATGTCAATCAGATCATTCATCTAATGATGTGATCCTGTTAATCAAATGACAACTCTTTGTCCATGGTTAGGAAACATAACCATCTTTGATTAACAAGCTAGTCTATTAGAGGCATACTAGTGACACTCTGTTTGTCTATGTATTCACACATGTATTATGTTTCCGGTTAATACAATTCTAGCATGAATAATAAACTTTTATCATGATATATAAGGAAATAAATAATAACTTTATTATAGCCTCTAGGGCATATTTCCTTCAGGCCCCCTGGTCTTCATCTTTGGCGAGGATTTTTTATAGTTTTTCTCTAAGATGTTCCGTGGAGTTTCAGGTCATTCCGAGAATATTTGTTTTCTGCACATAAAACAACACCATGGCAATTCTACTGAAAACAGCGTCAGTCCAGGTTAGTTCCAGTCAAATCATACAAGTTAGAGTCCAAAACAAGGGCGAAAGTGTTTGGAAAAGTAGATACGACAGAGACGTATCATTGTGCCACTGTAGCTGCTTGGCCTGCTAGTGCTACTGCAAGGCGGTGCTGCTGCTATGCGTTGCCGCTACTCTCTGCTCTCCTGCATCTTGCCGCTGTGCTGCTACTTGCGGTTAGCCATGGCCGAGTATGGGCGTGTGCTATGTGTGTGTGCAGAGCCTTGATGTCTACTACACAACCTTCTTCTTGTAGACGTTGTTGGGCCTCCAAGTGCAGAGGTTTGTAGGACAGTAGCAAATTTCCCTCAAGTGGATGACCTAAGGTTTATCAATCCGTAGGAGGCGTAGGATGAAGAGGGTCTCTCTCAAGCCACTGGCTGACAGTCATCTCTGGATCCAAGAAAAACAGATTGTCATGGAGGCTCATCTTGTGGTTCCTGTTCCAAGGCTGGTGCAGGATTCTTGTAAGCTTGGACGGCAGCCCACGTAATGAGGTAGGGTCCTACAAAATTAAACAAAGAAGGAGCAGGCAGGATAATAGTCTCAGGATGATGTTTTTTAAAGAAAAAATGATATTTAAGCTCTCCTGCCCTATTCTTAACAATAAAATCATGTGCCACCATACTTTTATGATCTAGATAAACACGGGGCAACACCTTTTCTTCCTTCTCAGCATGCCTAATAGGTTTGTTAAAATGTGCAGCTAGGCGTGTGGCATAGACGCCTCCAAAGATGGGACCCTTAGTACGGTTCATACTTAACCGTCTAGCAATAATACCGCCCATACTTAAAAGTGTTATCACTGTATAAACGTGGGTGCCATAATAATTATATCAGGGATACTTAAGGTTTCCACTGTTTCCACGTCCAATTAAACAACGACTGGCAAATTAATGCAAAGGTAACGTAAAACAGAAAATGTATGCTAGTGATCGTGCATCGGAAACCTTTCTAGTTCTCCTACAGTGATAGTATCAATTAAACCCAGGCCACATCATCATGATGTGGTTCTTCTGTCTTGCCTCAAAAGGGATTAAACAAATCCGACAAAAATCATAAAGTGACATCTTCCTTATGCTTCATCATATAAATGAAAATCCACCGTAGGTGGCGAGTTCCTAGAATGAAAATGAAAAGTTTGCACAAAAGTATTTGTGAGTAGAGATACTGATCGCATTGGTCGTGTGGGAAAGCGTGAGGCCTGCATTGTGAGCCAATCATGGAAAATCTTCATAGATACGGCTGCTCTCAAAATCTTCAGAAGGCCATTCACACGCCCGAATCTCCGCGGTGCGCGACAAATTATACTTAGGCTTCGGTGCCTTTTCCTTCGAGCTTTGGCTCGACGAGCCCCTCAAAAATCTCCTCATTATTTTTCTGAAACAATCTGAAATTTTTAGTAACTTCAAACAAAAATGAACCAACTTCAATAATATTGATAGCAACTACTCCTACAAGTGCCTAGAGCCTAAATCAAGCATTAGAACTACTTGGAACCATATAAATTTGACATGCAAGCTCAAGAACATGGTCACCTATGCAGCACAAATTTGCAAAGAATAAAGCACTAGAACAAAAACTAATTGGACCAATGGAGGAGTCACATACCAAGGAACAATCTCCCCAAGCAGTTTTGCGAGAGGTGCTTTGAGCAAGGAGATCGAAAATCACAGCAAAAGTGGCTGGAACTCGTGCTTGAGTTGGTTTTTCGGGTTTGTGTGAGATAGAGGAAGAAGATGGGTGCTGGGATAAGTGGAGGAGGGCCACCGTGGGCCCACGAGGCAGGGGGCACGCCCTATAGGGGGGCGCCCACCACCCTCGTGGCCAGGTGGCAGCTCCTCCCGCGGTAATTTTTGCACAGTAAATCCTCAAATATTCCCGAAAAAATCATATTAAATTGGCATGGCATTCTGAGGACTTTTATTTTCGGGATATTTTTATATTGCACGGATAAGTCAGGAAACAGACAGAAAAATACTATTTTTACTTTATTTAATATAAATAACAGAAAGTAAAAGTGGGGTACAGAAGGTTGTGCTTCTAGTTTCATCCATCTCATGCTCATCAAAAAGAATCCACTAACAAGGTTGATCAAGTCTTGTTAACAAACTCATTCCGATAATCATGAAACCGGAGAAATTTCGAATAACACTAAGTTACCTCAACGGGGATATGCACATCCCCAATAATAAATATCATATTTCTTCTTGACAGTTAGGAAGAGGAAATTCAAAACCTCCAAATATAATCGATGGAATTTTTCCAATAGAGTTGATACTATGAACTTGAGGTTGTTTCCTCGGAAAGTGTACCGTATGCTCATTACCATTAACATGAAAAGTGACATTGCCTTTGTTGCAATCAATAACAGCCCCTGCAGTATTAAAAAAGGGTCTTCCAAGAATAATAGACATACTATATCCTCGGGAATATCAAGAATAACAAAGTCCGTTAAAATAGTAACGTTTGCAACCACAACAGGCACATCCTCACAAATACCGACTGGTATAGCAGTTGATTTATCAGCCATTTGCAAACATATTTCAGTAGGTGTCAACTTATTCAAGTCAAGTCTACGATATAAAGAGAGAGGCATAACACTAACACCGGCTCCAAGATCACATAAAGCAGTTTTAATATAATTTCTTTTAATGGAGCAAGGTATAGTAGGTACTCCGGGGTCTCCAAGTTTCTTTGGTATTCCACCCTTAAAAGTATAATTAGCAAGCATGGTGGAAATTTCAGCTTCTGGTATCTTTCTTTTATTAGTAATGATATCCTTCATATATTTAGCATAAGGATTTGTTTTGAGCACATCAGTTAATCGCATACGCAAAAAGATAGGCCTAATCATTTCAGCAAAGCGCTCAAAATCCTCATCATCCTTTTTCTTGGATGGTTTCGGAGGAAAATGCATGGGTTTCTGAACCCAAGGTTCCCTTTCTTTACCATGTTTCCTAGCAACAAAGTCTCTTTTATCATAACGTTGATTCTTTGATTGTGGGTTATCAAGATCAACAGCAGATTCAATTTCTACATCATTATCATTACTAGGTTGAGCATCATCATGAACATCATCATTAATATTTTCATTAGGTTCATGTTCATTACCAGATTGTGTTTCAACATCAGACATAGAGATATCATTTGGATTATCAGGTGGTTCAGCAATAGGTTCACTAGAAGTTTGCACAGTTCTATCATTTTTCTTCTTCTTCTTTTTAGAAGAACTAGGAACGTCAATATTATTTCTTTGAGAATCTTGCTCGATTCTCTTAGGGTGGCCTTCATGATACAAGGTTCCTGAGTCATTCTACCAGTTCTAGTAGCCACTCTAACAACATAATCATTTTTCTTACTATTCATTTCATCAAGCACTTCTTCTTGAGCCTTAAGTACTTGTTCTACTTGAGTGGTAACCATAGAAGCATGTTTGCTAACAAGTTTAAGTTCACCTTTAATATTAGCCATATAATCACCCAAGCGTCTAATCATATAAGCATTTTCTTTTAATTGTCTATCAAAATAAGCATTAAAGTCGTCTTGCTTAAACATAAAGTTATCAAACTCATCCAAGCACTGACTAGCAATTTTAGTAGGAGGGACTTCAGCTTTATCATATCTATAGAGAGAATTTACCTTTACTACCTATGTCGGGATATCGGGATCAGGAGGTTCTTCAGTAAATAAAGAATTGAGATCATATGTTTCTTCAACAGGCGGTATATTAAGACCATGTATTTCTTCAATAGGAGGTAAATTCTTAACATCTTCAGCTTTAATACCTTTTTCTTTCATAGATTTCTTTGCCTCTTGCATATCTTCGGGACTGAGGAATAGAACACCTCTCTTCTTCGGAGTTGGTTTAGGAATAGACTCAGTAATTGGAGCAGGAGCTGGCTCAGGAGGTGCCCAATTATTTTCATTTGTCAACATATTATTCAATAGAATTTCAGCTTCATCCGGTATTCTTTCCCTGAAAAGAGAACCAGCACAACTATCCAGGTAATCTCTGGAAGCATCGGTTAGTCCATTATAAAAGATATCAAGTATTTCAGGTTTATTAAGAGGATGATCAGGCAAAGCATTAAGTAACTTGAGAAGCCTCCCCCAAGCTTGTGGGAGACTCTCTTCTTTAATTTGCATGAAGTTGTATATTTCCCTCAAAGCAACTTGTTTCTTATGAGCAGGGAAATATTTAGCAGAGAAGTAATAAATCATATCCTAGGGACTACGCACACAACCAGGATCAAGAGAATTAAACCATATCTTAGCATCACCCTTTAATGAGAACGGAAATATTTTGAGTATATAAAAATAACGCGATCTCTCATCATTAGTAAATAGGGCGGCTATACCATTTAACTTAGTAAGATGTGCCACAACAGTTTCAGATTCACAGCCATAAAACGGATCAGATTCAACCAAAGTAATTATCTCAGGATCAACAGAGAATTCATAATCCTTATTAGGAACACATATAGGTGAAGTAGCAAAATCAGGGTCGTGTTTCATTTTATCTCTAAGTGATTCTTTGTTCCATTTAACTAATAACCTCTTAAGCTCATATCTATCCCTCCAAGCTAAAATAGCTAAAGAAGATTCTTTATCAAAAACATAACCCTCAGGAATAACAGGCATATTTTCATCATCACTATCATCATCGTATTCAGATTCAATAATTTCTTTTTCTCTAGCCCTAGCAATTTGTTCATCAAGAAATTCACCAAGGGGCACAGTAGTATCAGGCATAGAAGCAGTTTCATCATAAGTATCATGCATAGCAGAAGTGGCATCATCAATAACATGCGACATATCGGAACGAATAGCAGAAGCAGGTTTAGGTGTTGCTAGCTTACTCATAACAGAAGGTGAATCAAGTGCAGAGCTAGATGGCAGTTCCTTACCTCCCCTCGTAGTTGAGGGATAAATTGTTGTCTTAGCGTCTTTCAAGTTCTTCATAGTGTCCAGCAGATATAAATCTCAGGTGACTCAAAGAATAGAGCTATGCTCCCCGACAACGGCGCCAGAAATTAGTCTTGATAACCCACAAGTATAGGGGATCGCAACAGCTTTCAAGGGTAGAGTATTCAACCCAAATTTATTGATTCGACACAAGGGGAGCCAAAGAATATTCTCAAGTATTAGCAGCTGAGTTGTCAATTCAACCACACCTGGAAACTTAGTATCTGCAGCAAAGTGTTTAGTAGCACAGTAATACGATAGTGGTGGTAGCAGCAACAAAAGTAAAGACAACAAAAGTACTGTTTTTGGTATTTTGTAGTGATTGTAACAGTAGCAACAGGAAAGTAAATAAGCATAAACCAGTATATGGAAAACTCGTAGGAACCGGATCAGTGATGGATAATTATGCCGGATGCAGTTCATCATGTAACCGTCATAACATAGGGTGACACAGAACTAGCTCCAATTCATCAATGTAATGTAGGCATGTATTCTGTATATAGTCATACGTGCTTATGGAAAAGAACTTGCATGACATCTTTTGTCCTACCCTCCCGTGGCAGCGGGGTCATATCGGAAACTAAGGGATATTAAGGCCTCCTTTTAATAGAGAACCAGAACAAAGCATTAGCACATAGTGAATACATGAACTCCTCAAACTATGGTCATCACCGGGAGTGGTCCCGATTATTGTCACTTCGGGGTTGCCGGATCATAACACATAGTAGGTGACTATAGACTTGCAAGATAGGATCAAGAACTCACATATGTTCATGAAAACATAATAGGTTCAGATCTGAAATCATGGCACTCGGGCCCTAGTGACAAGCATTAAGCATAGCAAAGTCATAGCAACATCAATCTCAGAATATAGTGAATACTAGGGATCAAACCCTAACAAAACTAACTCGATTACATGATAAATCTCATCCAACCCATCACCGTCTAGCAAGCCTACGATGGAATTACTCACGCACGGCGGTGAGCATCATGAAATTGGTGATGGAGGATGGTTGATGATGACGGCGGCGACGAATCCCCCTTTCCGGAGCCCCGAACGGACTCCAGATCAGCCCTCCTGAGAGGTTTTAGGGCTTGGCGGCGGCTCCGTATCGTAAAATACGATGATTTCTTCTCTCTGATTTTTTCTCTCCGAAAGCAAATATATAGAGTTGGAGTTGGCGTCGGAGGGCATCCAGGGGGCCCACGAGGTAGGGGGCGCGCCCCCACCCTCGTGGACAGGGTGTGGGCCCCCTGGTCTTCATCTTTGGCGAGGATTTTTTATTATTTTTTCTAAGATGTTCCGTGGAGTTTCAGGTCATTCCGATAATATTTGTTTTCTGCACATAAAACAACATCATGGCAATTCTGCTGAAAACATCGTCAGTCCGGGTTAGTTCCATTCAAATCATACAAGTTAGAGTCCAAAACAAGGGCAAAAGTGTTTGGAAAAGTAGATACGACGGAGACGTATCATTGTGCCGCTGCAGCTGCTCGGCCTGCTAGTGCTACTGCAAGGCGGCTGCTGCTGCTATGCGTTGCCGCTACTCTCTGCTCTCCTGCATCTTGCCACTGTGCTGCTGCTTGCGGTTGCCATGGCCGAGTATGGGCGTGTGCTATGTGTGTGTGCATAGCCTTGATGTCTACTACACAACCTTCTTCTAGACGTTGTTGGGCCTCCAAGTGCAGAGGTTTGTAGGACAGTAGCAAATTTCCCTCAAGTGGATGACCTAAGGTTTATCAATCCGTAGGAGGCGTAGGATGAAGATGGTCTCTCTCAAGCAACCCTGCAACCAAATAACAAAGAGTCTCTTGTGTCCCCAACACACCCAATACAATGGTAAATTGTATAGGTGCACTAGTTCGGCGAAGAGATGGTGATACAAGTGCAATATGGATAGTAGATAAAGGTATTTGTAATCTGAAAATATAAAAACAGCAAGGTAACTAATGATAAAAGTGAGCGTAAACGGTATTGCAATGATAGAAACAAGGCCTAGGGTTCATACTTTCGCTAGTGCAAGTCCCCTCAACAATACTAACATAATTGGATCACATAACTATCCCTCAACATGCAACAAAGAGTCACTCCAAAGTCACTAATAGCGGAGAACAAACGAAGAGATTATGGTAGGGTACGAAACCACCTCAAAGTTATTCTTTCCAATCAATCCATTGGGCTATTCCTATAAGTGTCACAAACAGCCCTAGAGTTCGTACTAGAATAACACCTTAAGACACAAATCAACCAAAACCCTAATGTCACCTAGATACTCCAATGTCACCTCAAGTATCCGTGGGTATGATTATACGATATGCGTCACACAATCTCAGATTCATCTATTCAAACCAACACATAGAACCTCAAAGAGTGCCCAAAGTTTCTACCGGAGAATCACGACGAAAACGTGTGCCAACCCCTATGCATAGGTTCATGGGCGGAACCCGCAAGTTGATCACCAAAACATACATCAAGTGAATCACGTGATATCCCATTGTCACCACAGATACGCACGGCAAGACATACATCAAGTGTTCTCAAATCTTTAAAGACTCAATCCGATAAGATAACTTCAAAGGGGAAACTCAATCCATTACAAGAGAGTAGAGGGGGAGAAACAACATAAGATCCAACTATAATAGCAAAGCTCGCGATACATCAAGATCGTGCCACCTCAAGAACACGAGAGAGAGAGAGATCAAACACATAGCTACTGTTACATACCCTCAGCCCCGAGGGAGAACTACTCCCTCCTCGTCATGGAGAGCGCCGGGATGATGAAGATAGCCACCAGAGAGGGATTCCCCCTCCGGCAGGGTGCCGAACGGGTCTAGATTGATTTTCGATGGCTACGGAGGCTTCTGGCGGCGGAACTCCCGATCTAATCTCCATTCTGGAAGTTTTAGGTTATGTAGGTATATATGGGTGCAGGAGGTACGTCGATGGACCGAAGGGGGGGCTACGAAGCAGGGGGCGCACCCCAGGGGGGGTGGGCGCGCCCCTACCCTCGTGAGCACCTCCTTCATCTTCTGACGTAGGGTCCAAGTCTATCCGGTAGGTTTCCTTCCAAAAATAACTTCTCCAGTTGATTTCGTTCCGTGTTTGACTCCGTTTGATATTCCTTTTCCTCGGAAACACTGAAATAGGCATAAAACAACAAATCTGGGCTGGGCCTCTGGTTAATAGGTTAGTCCCAAAAATAATATAAAAGTGGAAAATAAAGCCCAATATTGCCCAAAACAGTAGATAATATAGCATGGAGCAATCAAAAATTATAGATACGTTGGAGACGTATCAGCATCCCCAAGCTTAATTCCTGCTCGTCCTCGAGTAGGTAAATGATAAAAAAGATAATTTTTGATGCGGAGTGCTACTTGGCATAATTTCAATGTAATTTCTTACTTGTGGTATGAATATTCAGATCCGAAAGATTCAAGACAAAAGTTCAATATTGACATAAAAATAATAATACTTCAAGCATACTAACTAAGCAATTATGTCTTCTCAAAATAACATGGCCAAAGAAAGCTATCCCTACAAAATCATATAGTCTGGCTATGCTCTATCTTCACCACACAAAATATTTAAATCATGCACAACCCCGATGACAAGCCAAGCAATTGTTTCATACTTTTGATGTTCTCAAACTTTTTCAATCTTCACGCAATACATGAGCGTGAGCCATGGATATAGCACTATAGGTGGAATAGAGTGGTGGTTGTGGAGAAGACAAAAAGGGAAGATAGTCTCACATCAACTAGGCGTATCAACGGGCTATGGAGATGCCCATCAATAGATATCAATGTGAGTGAGTAGGGATTGCCATGCAACGGATGCACTAGAGTTATAAATGAAAGCTCAACAAAAGAAACTAGTGGGTGTGCATCCAACTCGCTTGCTCACGAAGACCTAGGGCATTTTGAGGAAGCCCATCATTGGAATATACAAGCCAAGTTCTATAATGAAAGATTCCCACTAGTATATGAAAGTGATAACATAGGAGACTCTATCATGAAATCATAGTTATCGAAACAAAGTACTACGCGCATGCTCCTAGGGGGATAGATTGGTAGGAAAGACCATCGCTCGTCCCCGACCGCCACTCATAAGGAAGGCAATCAATAAATAAATCATGCTCCGACTTCATCACATAACGGTTCACCATACGTGCATGCTACGGGAATCACAAACTTCAACACAAGTATTTCTCAAATTCACAACTACTCAACTAGCATGACTCTAATATTACCATCCTCATATCTCAAAACAATCATCAAGTATCAAACTTCTCATAGTATTCAATGCACTCTATATGAAAGTTTTTATTATATCCCTCTTGGATGCCCATCATATTAGGACTAAATTCATAACCAAAGAAAATTACCATGCTGTTTAGAACTCTCAAAATAATATAAGTGAAGCATGAGAGTTCATCTATTTCTATAAAATAAAACTACCACCATGCTCTAAAAGGATATAAGTGAAGCACTAGAGCAAATGACAAACTACTCCGAAAGATATAAGTGAAGATCAATGAGTAGTCGAATAATTATGCAACTATGTGAAGACTCTAACATTTAAGAATTTAAGATCTTGGTATTTTATTCAAACAGCAAGCAAAGCAAAATAAAATGACATCTAAGAATAGCAAACATCATGTGAAGAAGCAAAAACTTAGGATCAACCGATACTAACCGATAGTTGTTGAAGAAGAAAGGTGGGATGCCAACCGGGGCATCCCCGAGCTTAGATGCTTGAGACTTCTTGAAATATTATCTTGGGGTGCCTTGGTAATCCCCAATCTTGAGCTTTTGTGTCTCCTTAATTCCTCTCATATCACGGTCTCCCTAAATCTCAAAAGTTTCATCCACACAAAACTCAACAAGGACTCGTGAGATAAGTTAGTATATACCATTGCAAAAACCTTATCATACTCTACTGTAGCAAATCACTAAAATTATTATTCAACATTGCATACTAAACGCCTCTTCATATTTAATATTCCTATCCTCAAATAGAATCATTAAAGAAGCAAACATATGCAAACAATGCAAACATAACAGCAATCTGCCTAAACAGGATAGTCTGTAAAGAATGCTGCAACATCCATACTTCCCTAGCTCCAAAAATTATGAAAGAAAATTCCCACTGTAGTAAATTTATCAGATCTTAATATGCAAAAGGTTTCAACATTTTATCACATTCTGACTTTTCTAGGGAATTATTGCAACAGCGGTAAACTTTCTGTTTTCAAACAGCAACATGTATACTTGTAACATAGGCATAGTAAAGGCTATCAATGCCACTTTTATTGAAATAAAAGATGCAAAACATTGTTCTAAATAACAGCAAAGCAAATCCTAACAAAATAAATTGACGCTCCAAGCAAAACACATATCATGTGGCGAATAAAAATATAGCTCCAAGTAAAGTTACCGATGAACGAAGACGAAAGAGGGGATGCCTTCCGGGGCATCCCCCAAGCTTAGGATCTTGGCTATCCTTGAATATTACCTTGGGGTGCCTTGGGCATCCCCAAGCTTAGGCTCTTGCCACTACTTATTCCATAGTCCATCGAATCCTTACCCAAAACTTGAAAACTTCACAACACAAAACTTAACAGAAAACTCGTAAGCTCCGTTAGCGAAAGAAAACAAAACACCACTTCAAGGTACTGTAATGAACTCATTATTTATTTATATTGGTGTGAAACCTACTGTATTATAACTTCTCTATGGTTTATAAACTATTTTACTAGCCATAGATTCATCAAAATAAGTAAACAACACATGAAAAACAGAATCTCTCAGAAACAGAACAGTCTGTAGTAATCTGGATCAAACATATACTTCTGGAACTCATAAAATTCTCAAATAAATTTATGGACCTGAGGAATTTGTCTATTAATAATCTGAAAAAATAATTAACTAAATATCACTCTCCAAATAAAAATGGCAGCAATTCTCGTGAGCGCTAAAGTTTCTGTTTTTGACAGCATGATCAATAAGACTTTCCCCAAGTCTTCCCAAAGGTTCTACTTGGCACAAACATTAATTAAAATCATAAAACCACATATAAGCAGAGGCTAGATTAATTATATATTACTAAACAGGAACAAAAAGCATGGAACTAAAATAAAACTGGGTTGCCTCCCAACAAGCGCTATCGTTTAATGCCCCTAGCTAGGCATGGTGATTTCAATGATGCTCACATAAAAGATAAGAATTGTAACATCATCATGAAGAATATGACTAGCAAATTTAAGTCTAACCCACTTCCTATGCATAGGAATTTTGTGAGCAAACAATTTATGGAAACAATAATCAACTTGCATAGGAAAGTAAAACAAGCATAACTTCAAAACTTTAAGCACATAGAGAGGAAACTTGATATTATTGCAATTCCTACAAGCATATATTCCTCACTCATAATAATTTTCAGTAGCATCATGAATGAATTCAACAATATAACTATCACATAAAGCATTATTTTCATGATCTACAAGCATAGAAATGTCATTACTCTCTACACAAGCAAAATTCTTCTCATGAATAATAGTGGGAGCAAACTCAACAAAATAATTATCGTGTGAGGCATAATCCAATTGAAAACTAAAATCATGATGACAAGTTTCATGGATATCATTATTCTTTATAGCATACAAGTCATCACAATAATCATCATAGATAGCAACTTTGTTCTCATAATCAATTGGAACCTCTTCCGAAATAGTGGATTCTTCACAAAATAAAGTCGTGACCTCTCCAAATCCACTTTCATCAATATAATCATCATAAATAGGAGGCATGCTTTCATCATAATAAATTTGCTCATCAAAACTTGGGGGACAAAAAATATCATCTTCATCAAACATAGCTTCCCCAAGCTTGTGGCTTTGCATATCATTAGCATCATGGATATTCAAGGAATTCATACTAACAACATTCCAATCATGCTCATCATTCAAATATTTAGTGCCAAACATTTTATGGATTTCTTCTTCTAGCACTTGAGCACAATTATCCTTTCCATCATACTCACGAAAGATATTAAAAAGGTGAAGCGTATGAGACAAACTTAATTCCATTTTTTGTAATTTTCTTTTATAAACTAAACTAGTGATAAAACAAGAAACTAAAAGACTCGATTGCAAGATCTAAAGATATACCTTCAAGCGCTAACCTCCCCGGCAACGGCACCAGAAAAGAGCTTGATGTATACTACACAACCTTCTTCTTGTAGACGTTGTTGGGCCTCCAAGTGCAGAGGTTTGTAGGACAGTAGCAAATTTCCCTCAAGTGGATGACCTAAGGTTTATCAATCCGTAGGAGGCGTAGGATGAAGATGGTCTCTCTCAAGCAACCCTGCAACCAAATAACAAAGAGTCTCTTGTGTCCCCAACACACCCAATACAATGGTAAATTGTATAGGTGCACTAGTTCGGCGAAGAGATGGTGATACAAGTGCAATATGGATGGTAGATAAATGTATTTGTAATCTGAAAATATAAAAACAGTAAGGTAACTAATGATAAAAGTGAGCGTAAACGGTATTGCAATGATAGGAAATAAGGCCTAGGGTTCATACTTTCGCTAGTGCAAGTCCCCTCAACAATGATAACATAATTGGATCACATAACTATCCCTCAACATGCAACAAAGAGTCACTCCAAAGTCACTAATAGCGGAGAACAAACGAAGAGATTATGGTAGGGTACGAAACCACCTCAAAGTTTTTCTTTCCAATCAATCCGTTGGGCTATTCCTATAAGTGTCACAAACAGCCCTAGAGTTCATACTAGAATAACACCTTAAGACACAAATCAACCAAAACCCTAATGTCACCTAGATACTCCATTGTCACCTCAAGTATCCGTGGGTATGATTATACGATATGCATCACACAATCTCAGATTCATCTATTCAAACCAACACATAGAACCTCAAAGAGTGCCCCAAAGTTTCTACCGGAGAATCACGACAAAAACGTGTGCCAACCCCTATGCATAGGTTCATGGGCGGAACCCGCAAGTTGATCACCAAAACATACATCAAGTGAATCACGTGATATCCCATTGTCACCACAGATACGCACGGCAAGACATACATCAAGTGTTCTCAAATCTTTAAAGACTCAATCCGATAAGATAACTTCAAAGGGGAAACTCAATCCATTACAAGAGAGTAGAGGGGGAGGAGAAACATAAGATCCAACTATAATAGCAAAGCTCGCGATACATCAAGATCGGGAGAAATCAAGAACACAAGAGAGAGAGAGAGAGAGATCAAACACATAGCTACTGGTACATACCCTCAGCCCCGTGGGAGAACTACTCCCTCCTCGTCATGGAGAGCACGGGGATGATGAAGATGGCCACCGGAGAGGGATTGCCCCCTCTGGCAGGGTGCCGGAACGGGTCTAGATTGGCTTTCGGTGGCTACGGAGGCTTCTGGCGGCGGAACTCCCGATCTAATCTCCGTTCTGGAAGTTTTACGATACGTAGGTATATATGGGTACAAGGGGTACGTCGGTGGACCGAAGGGGGGGCCACGAGGCAGGGGGGCGTGCCCCAGGGGGGTGGGCGCGCCCCCTACCCTCGTGAGCACCTCCTTCATCTTCTGACGTAGGTCCAAGTCTATCCGGTAGGTTTCCTTCCAAAAATAACTTCTCCAGTTGATTTTGTTCCGTTTTGACTCTGTTTGATATTCCTTTTCCTCGAAACACTGAAATAGGCATAAAACAACAAATCTGGGCTGGGCCTTTGGTTAATAGGTTAGTCCCAAAAATAATATAAAAATGGAAAATAAAGCCCAATATTGCCCAAAACAGTAGATAATATAGCATGGAGCAATCAAAAATTATAGATACGTTGGAGACGTATCAAGCCTCGCGGCTGGATGTGCTACCACGCTAGCCCAAACTCAATTAGGGGCTAACCCCAATTAGTACTAACCAACAACCCCATTAATTAGTCACTGACAGCAGGTCCCACAACCAGTTAGTTTACTTAAAAAGAAAAAGAAAACCAATATGTTAGTCAAATGTCTCACTGACAAATGGGTCCCATTGGTCTTTTGACCAGTCAAACCTGGTGACGGGGTAGTCCCAGTCAGTGACAGGTGGGACCCCAGCACCCCTTGACCAGTCAATGTTGACTCAGTCAACTGCTGAATGGGCATTTTTATTTTTATTTTCGAATTAAATTAATTTCAGAAAATGTATTAAAACTTTGAAAATTAATATAAAATAACCCGTAGCTCAGATGAAAAAACTTTGTACATGGAAGTTGCTCAGAATTTCGAGACGAATCCGAATACACAGTCCGTTTGTCAGCCACGCATCCCTAGCATAGCAAACGTGCAATATTTCACCTCCGCTTCATCTGTCCGAAAACGCAAAACACCGGGAACACTTTCCCGGACGTTTCTCCCCTTCGTCGGTAGCACCTAGTACTGCGTTAGGTCACCCTAGCACTGTGTATTGCCATGTTATGCTTTGTGATGCTTTGATTGCTCTGTTATTTATTGTGTTCCCCCTCCTTACTTCTTTCCGGTAGACCCGAGACAGAGGTTGAACCAGTGATCGACTACTTCACCTTCGAGGGTCCGTTTCTGTCTGCAAAGCAACCAGGCAAGCCCCCCCGTTGATCACCAGATATCGCCTACTCTTCTCTCTACTGCTTGCATTAGAGTAGTGTAGCATGTTACTGCTTTCCATTAATCCTACTCTGATGCATAGCCTGTCATTGTTGCTACAACTGTTGATACCTTACATGCAATCCTAAATGCTTAGTATAGGATGCTAGATTATCATCAGTGGCCCTACATTCTTGTTAGTCTACCATGCTATACTATTGGGCCGTCATCACATCGGGTGTTGATCACGGGTAGATACATACATATATACATTCTATACAGGTGGTGACTAAAGTCGGGTCGGCTCGTTGAGTACCCGCAAGTGATTCTGATGTGGGGGCTGAAGGGGCAGGTGGCTCCATCCAGGTAGTGGTGGGCCTGAGTTCCCGACGGCCCCGACTGTTACTTTGAGGTGGAGTGACAGGGCAGGTTGAGACCACCTAGGAGAGAGGTGGGCCTGGCCCTGGTCGGCGTCCGCAGTTATTTCTAAATAACACGCTTAATGAGATCTTGGTATTTGATCTGAGTCTGGCCACTGGCCTATACGCACTAACCAACTACGCGGGAACAATTATGGGCACTCGACGTCGTGGTATCAGCCGAAGCCTTTGTGACGTCAGCAACTGAGCGGCGCGCGCCGGGTTGGACCGTGTAACACAACTTCCTTTGTAATGGAGGTTGTTAGGTCTACTCTCCGGCCGCCCACGCAACGTGCAGGTGTGTAATGGGCGATGGGCCCAGACCCCTGCACGCATAGGATTTAGACAGGCGTGCTGACCTCTTTGTTGTGCCTAGGTAGGGCTGCGACATGTTGATCTTCTGAGGCTGGGCATGACCCAGACAAGTGTGTCCGGACAAAGGGGGTCGAGCGTGTTGGGAAATGTGGTGCACCCCTGCAGGGAAGTGAATCTATTCGAATAGCCGTGATCTTCGGTAACAGGACGACTTGGAGTTGTACCTTGACCTGATGATAACTAGAACCGAATACTTAATAAAACACCCCCTTCCAAGTGCCAGATACAACCGGTGATCACTCTCTCACAGGGTGACGAGGGGAGGATCATCGGTTAGGATTATGCTACACGATGCTACTTGGTGAACTTACCATCTACTCTCTTCTACATGCTACATGATGGATGTGGCTAGAAGCGTAGTCTTCGATGGACTAGCTATCCCCCTCTTATTCCGGCATTCTGCAGTTCAGTCCACATATCATACCCTCATTCCATTTGATACCAATGCATACATATGTACTGTAGCTCCTTGCTTGCGAGTACTTTGGATGAGTACTCACGGTTTCTTTGTTCCCCCTTTTCCCCCTTCCTACCCGTTTGCTCCGACCAGACGATGGAGCCCAGGAGCCAGACGCCACCATCGACGATGACTGCTACTACACTGGAGGTGCCTACTACTACGTGCAACCCACTGACGACGACCAGGAGTACTTTAGGAGGATCCCAGGCAGGAGGCCTGCGCCTCTTTTGATTTGTATCCTAGTTTGTGCTAGCCTTCTTAAGGCAAACTTGTTTAACTTATGTCTGTACTCAGATATTGTTGCTTCTGCTGACTCGTCTATGATCGAGCTCTTGTATTCGAGCCTTCGAGGCCCCTGGCTTGTAATATGATGCTTGTATGACTTATTTTATTTGTAGAGTTGTGTTGTGATATCTTACCGTGAGTCCCTGATCTTGATCGTACACGTTTGCGTGTATGATTAGTGTACGATTGAATCAGGGGCATCACATCGGGGGCTTAGCTGCAGTCCAGTACTCGCCCAAGTTTGTAAAATCCTACCGAGTGATGAGCCAGTCTCGCACTCTGAGGCTTAGCTGTAGTCCAGTACTTGCCTAAGTTCAAAAAATCCTACCGAGTGGTGAGCAACCCTCTGACTCGTGGGCTTAGCTGCAGTCCAGTACTCGCCTAAGTTTAAAAAATCCTACCGAGTGGTGAGCAATCCTCCCACTCGGGGGCTTAGCTGCAATCCAGTACTCGCCTAAGTTTGTAAAATCCTACCGAGTGGTGAGCAACCCTCTCACTCGTAGGCTTAGCTGCAGTCCAATACTTTTAAAAAATCCTACCGAGTGGTGAGCAACCCTCCCACTCGGGGGCTTAGCTGCAGTCCAGTACTCGCCTAAGTTTAAAAAAATCCTACCGAGTGGTGAGCAACCCTCCCACTCGGGGGCTTAGCTGTAGTCCAGTACTCGCCTAAGTTTGTAAAATCCTACCGAGTGGTGAACCAGTCTCCCACTCGGAGGCTTAGCTGCAGTCTAGTACTCGCCTAAGTTCAAAAAATCCTACCGAGTGGTGAGCAATCCTCCCACTCGGGGACTTAGCTGCAGTCCAGTACTCGCCTAAGTTTGTAAAATCCTACCGAGTGGTGAGCAACCCTCTCACTCGTAGGCTTAGTTGCAGTCCAGTACTCGCCTAAGTTTAAAAAATCCTACTGAGTGGTGAGCAACCCTCCCACTCGGGGGCTTAGTTGCAGTCCAATACTCGCCTAAGTTTAAAAAATCCTACCGAGTGGTGAGCAACCCTCCCACTCGGGGGCTTAGCTGCAGTCCAGTACTCGCCTAAGTTTAAAAAATCCTACCGAGTGGTGAGCAATCCTCCCACTCGGGGGCTTAGCTGCAGTCCAGTACTCGCCTAAGTTTGTAAAATCCTACCGAGTGGTGAGCAACCCTCCCACTCGGCGGCTTAGCTGCAGTCCAGTGCTCGCCTAAGTTTGTAAATTCTACCGAGTGGTGAGCAATCCTCCCACTCGGAGGCTTAGCTGCAGTCCATCACTCGCCTAAGGTTTAAAATCTGCCCTCATCTGCAAGGACGACGAGGTGCAGGTCGACTACAACCTTCTCCTTTGGAGCTGCGCCACAAATACAACGTATGCTCCATCCCTACCCGCAAGGGCGACGAGGTGCAGATCGACCACGGCCTTCTTCTCCGAGCTATGCCACAAATACAACGTGCGCTCCATCTCCATCCGCAAGGACGATGAGGTGCAAGTCGACTGCAATCCTTTCCCTAGGAGCTGCACCACAAGTACAACATACGCTCCATCCCTACCCGCAAGGGCGACGAGGTGCAGGTCGACCGCGGCCCTCTTCTCCGAGCTACGCCACAAATACAACGTACGCTCCATCCTTGTCCGCAAGGACGACGAGGCACAGGTCGACTGCAACCTTCTCCTTCGATCTACGCCACAGATACAACATGCGCTCCATCCTTGTCCGCAAAGACGACAAAGCGCAGTTCGATTGAAGTCTCCATTTCAAGGTTGCATCTCAAACACGAAGGTAATTCCAAATAGGGAGCAGATTCCAAAAGCAATAGCAAGCATACTCAAAAGCAGTTTGGATAAATCCTAAAGTTCCAACCGACAAATCAAAAGTATTCGAGCATCAATCCCGAAGGAGTTTAATGGTTACAGCAACCACTCGGTATTCCGAGGCAAATTTAAGACAGGTTTAAATCTCATAGTTTGTTCACTCGGCAGGAGGAGGGCTGGCGGGTTCGACGAATTCGTCCAAGTCGATTCCATCTGCGATCCGAGTGGCAGCAGCGATGAAAGTCTCCATAAAGGACTGGAAGTCGTGCCTTTTGGTGTTGGCGACCTTGATCGCCGCCAACTTGTCTTCACGAGCTTCCTTGCGGTGGACCCTTACCAAGGACAACGCCACGTCGGCACCACACCGGGCAGAGGACTTCTTCCACTCTAACACTCGACCAGGAATCTTATTGAGCCGAGTCATCAGGGATTCGAGGTCATTTTGAAGCGTCTCCCTTGGCCAGAGTGATGAGTCGATCCGTGAAACTGCCACCTTCAGACGAGCGAGGTAACTTGTGACGCTGGCGACACGGGATTCCAGTCGAAGCACATTCATGGCAGCCTCGTCGCCGACCGGAGAAATGATAGGGTCTAAACCCGTCTTGATCCATCCAGTTTCCTCGTCAAAGTTTTGGCAGAATTATGTAGTCAAAGAGTTAGTGGGTCGACTGGACAGGATTAACTTGCAAGCAGCAAAGCAGTCGGATTAAAAGGAGTACCTTCCAGCATAAGATAGAGCTTCTTGGCAAGAGTTCTCATATAGGCTTCCATGTCATTTCTCTTACGGACCGCGGACTCCAGCTTCTCATTCAGAGCAATCTTATCCTTCTTCAGACGAGTTACCTCTCGGTTGGACTCATTGAGAGAGGACTTCAGCTTGTTTACCTCTCCTTCCAACACTCTGACCGAAGCCAGCTTCTGGTCTGCAAGGGCAGTCTTATCTTGAGCTTTCTTCTGCGCAACTGCAAGGTCCAAGTCCTTATTCTCTAGAGCCAACCTCATTTTCTCTGCAAAAGAAGCAATCGGATCAAACAAGAGATCGAAGAAATATCTTAAAAGACGATTGATGTGAACAGTCGACAGGCAGTTACCTTCCATACCAGCAACTTCATCTTGAGCTTTCTTCAATTTTGTTGGGCCAGCTCCAAGTCGAGGTTGAGTTGCCTCTGCTTCTCCTCAAATTCGGCAAACTTAGAAATGAGAGTACAAGATTTCTGCAGAAGGTAAAAGACGTGTCAATCGACAAGATCAAAGATTATTTACTTCCGAATGAATAAAACTTAAAAGTTTACTCAGACCCCAGTTGACTGCCCGCAGTCGACTGTGGTCTCAGGGACTACACCCAGAGGGTGCACTTGGCGTGCCCCCACTGATTCAGACCCCGCTCGACCAGTCCGCCCGGGTCGAGTAAAAAAATATTCAGACCCCGGCCGACTGCTAGCAGTCGACCACGGTCTCAGGGACTACACCCAGTGGGTGCACTTAGCGTGCCCCCACCGGTTCAGATCCCACTCGACCAGGCCGAGTGGAAGAGCGCAAGTGCTAGAGACAACAAAACACCCAGTGGGTGTACAGATTCGACGCAAACAATAAGAGATCGTACGAAAGAAAATATTTCAGGTAGCATATCCTAATAGAACAAGGTCAGTCGAAAGTCTACTTACCTGGACATTGGCCCGAAGAGCCGCGTTGGCATCGTAAGCAGTCTGGCTGTTCTCGTGCACCGTCTTCATCCGCTCCATCACCACGTTAGCCTGACGGATGGCCTCCGCAGCCGCGTCTGACTGGTTTTCCGGAACATGGTAGTTGGTGAAGAAGGGGGCAGATGACCCAGGTGCGGCAGCTTGGAGCTCCGAAGCATGAGGTTGGACGATTGAAGGAAACACCGGTACAATCGACGGTGCAGGGCGCTCAGTCGACAATGGGACAGTGAAAGTTACAGAGGCCCCACCTACGTCTTCAGATTGCCGGACGGTTGGTGTTGTCATCGGTCCCTGCTGAGACGTCTTGCCAGCTGCTACTTTTTTGTTCTTTCTGGGCCTAGGGGCCACATCTTCATCATCATCCGGAAGATCGATGATGTTGGGTGGGGCTACAGATAAATCAGTCGACCCCAAGTGAATCGCCATAATTTAACGACCAAATAATCAAGAACAAGATCATGAGAGTTTTACCTGGGTTGGAGGTAACCGCGTCTTCCATTTCCTCGTCTCGGTATTGGTAGGAAGAAGTTCCAGATGTAGCAGCACTGCAAATGTCAACATTCAGTCGGTTATATTCTGTTGCTTGAGTCGACCAAAAGATCGGGTCAGATGATTACCCGGAGATGGTGGGGATGGTCACTTTGATTCTGGGCAAAGCCTTCGGTGGTTTGGAGGAGGTGGCCTTCAATGCTTTCGACACAGGAGGCGGTGCAATCTTGAGTTGTTTCGATACCTTCTCAGTCGGTGCCGGGGAAGACGTCCGAGGGCGCTTCGAAGATTGCCTAGTCGGTGCGGCCGCCAGGTCAGGGGTGCTCGCCGGGTCATGAGCGTGCTTGGACCTCCTCTCTCTGCGAGGAGGAGAGTTGACCTCTTCTTCATCACTCGAGTCGTCGTTCTCCTCGTCTTCCTCTGCATCCGAGTGCCACTTGCCACTCTCGCCCCCGCTCGCCCCTTCCTCGACATTTTGCTCCTGCACTCCATTGGGCATCGAGTACATATCAATAAGAGCCTAAAAAGACAATGAACAAAAGAAATACAGTCGACCGTCAACAAGATGTTACACAGTGAATCAAGAAGATATTTGACAATGCAGAATCATACCTGTTCCGGCTGGCGCAAATGGTCGAATGGAATCACCCTCCTAGACCCCCGGGGATTATCTTTGTTACCGGTGATTCCTCTCGGCCACTTCTCCACCGTGTCTTCACTAACGTCCTCCGGGTGGACCCGAGTGGAGTCCTCGAGTCCCGAGTACATCCACATCGGATGGTCACGGGCTTGGAGTGGTTGGATGCGTCGACTAAGAAAGACCTCCAGCAGGTCCATACCAGTCACTCTGTTGCGGACAAGTTGGACGACTCGCTCGACCAACACCTTCACCTGCGCCTTCTCTTCCAGGATCACCCTCAAGGAGGATGGCTTCTCCACTCGAGCCAAGGAAAAGGGGGAAAGTCCAGTCAACTGACCCGGGGTCGGCTGGTCCTTGCAGTAAAACCAGGTCGACTGCCAGCCCTGGACCGAGTCGGGAAGGATCATAGCTGGGAAGGTGCTCTTGTTCCTCATTTGGATTCCAAGGCCCCCGCACATCTGTATCACGTGCATCCTCTCGTCACTCGGGTTGGCCTTCTTGACCGTCTGGGAGCGACATGTGAATATGTGCTTGAAGAGACCCCAGTGCGGTCGACAGCCCAAGAAATTCTCGCACATGGACACGAAAGCAGCGAGATACACGATGATGTTTGGAGTAAAGTGGTGGAGTTGAGCCCCGAAGAAGTTCAAGAAACCACGAAAGAAAGTGTGGGGAGGCAAAGAAAACCCGCGGTCGACATGAGTGGCAAGGAGGACGCACTCACCCTCCTGCGGCTGCGGCTCGGTCTCGTTCCCCGGGAGCCACGCCGATTGGTGAGGGATCAGTCCCCCCTCAACCAGATCATCGATGTTGTCTTGGCTGATCGTCGAGCGGATCCAGTCGCCCTGGATCCAGCCAGGCGGCAGGCCGGACCGTGACGAGGATCCACCCCGGCTGGTCCTCTTCCCCTTCGCCTTCGCCATCACCTTCTTTGCATGCTCCAATGCCACCGTCTTCTCCTTCCCCATGGCAGTGAATCGAGTCCGAGCGGGGCTACGACGCCGAGAGCAGAAGCAGGTGCGGCGGAGAAATCTGAGGAGGAAGAAGGAGAATGAGGGCGCACTGTTCAAAAGCCCGGTCCGGTGCCTTTTATAAGGACACTTTCGAGTGACTGACTTGTAGGCCCGGACGATCTTATCAAATCCCGCAACAGTCACGCGCACGATACGTGGCAAAAAAGGTGGCGCGGGGATCGAGGCGACCTGCCTAATCCGTCCCGATTACCGCGGCCTCCCCCGCCCGGCGCGCTTCCCAAAATTCAGATCCCGCGAAATCCGTGGACAGCAGAACAACTTGTCAGACGGAAGACATCCTCCACATCATCACTCGAAGCTTTTCAGTAAAAGTTCACTCGACAAAAACTAAGAATGGATCAAGGCGACTGAAAAAGAAGTTGGTGTCGTCACCTCAGTTCATTGATCCAGAACAAGATATACTCATAACACGAAAAATGAGTCGGAAGTGTTCTCAACTCCTTCCTCACTCAAACCCTGATCCATTCGGGGGCTAATGATGAAGCTATGTACCTAGGGTAGGGTCATGGATCTGTCCAAGATACCCTCCCCAAGGACATCTCTAAAAGAACCAGAAGCATTCGAAGAAAAATCATCATCTACTCGACCATGAAGCTATGTTCCACTCGACAATCTTGAAGACACTCGACCGTATGGACAATCACTCGACTACCAGAAGATCTAGAGCCACTCCACTCTGCAACGGTCGGGAATTAAGTCATAGCTTTAATGGTCATTATGTATCTTTCTTGCAGGCGTTACCAGTAATGTCCCCATCTTTATGTACCTTAAACCCTTTGTAATCGAGGGCGGGAGGAGTCTGGCGAACTCTATATAAGCCACCCCCTCCTCTAGGACAAGGGTTCGCACCCTCTGTAACACACACGCATATAATCCAGTCGACCGCCTCCGGGCTCCGAGACATAGGGCTGTTACTTCCTCCGAGAAGGGCCTGAACTCGTAAAACTCGCGTGTACAACTCCTCCATAGTTATAATCTTACCTCTACATTCCTACCCCCATTCTACTGTCAGACTTAGAACCACGACAGTCATCGAGCTTGTGGTCGAAGTAGTCCCATGTATGTTGCTCGGAGAGTCGCAAGTCGGCGGCGAGGTTGTCGATGCGTTCACTCATAGCTTGTTGCTCTTGATGCAAAGCACGTTGTGCACCAAAGAGGTGGCTCTTGGTGACGTAGGAGTTCATGTCGTTGTCATGCTCAATGAAGAGTGGGTTGGTAGAAGTACTCGGCCTATCCATCATTCCAAGAAAAATGTGAGTGGTAGAAAGAGAAGAACGAATACCAAATGTACCTTGACCAAAGTTGAAAGTGGATCGATGATCACTCCAATGTAGGACAAGGAAATAGCACAATTGGTACTAGCTCTTGTCGCTTTCTCACACCTACACAAGTAAAAGCTTATGGTGAGCTTGGTTAGGATGGTGGCACAAAATTTGATGCAATTGTAAGTGAGCTTCAATAATGTTGGAAAAGATTCACAAGATGCAATGTAACAAGTAGACCAAGCATATAAGGTACACGAAAACACACACGCACAAAGATAAGTGGGGTCGTGCAACCAAAGATGAGCCAAAATGTGGAATCCACAAAAATGCTCTTGTTGCACAACACTAGAGAGACGCTAGCACGATTGCACAATAGGCGGATACAAAGAACTTGTGCACAACCTACTTAGCAAAAATGCAACGACTTCTATCCCAAGTATGCTCTATGCAAGGTGTTTCTATGATATGATCCAAGATGATCTAGTATGACAATCTTAATGTTGTATGATGCTATGGTTCTTGCTTAAAAGCTCTTTGCTTATCTTTCTTTTTTGCTTAAAAGCTTGTTTGGCTCTTTGTTGTTTGAGCTCTTTTCTCATGCAATGCTTGACGAACCAAGATAGCAATTGTGTATGCGATGACAACTTTGTGACACAAGAGATGATACCAAGATATGCAACAATGATGTATGTATGCTATGGGAAGTAAGATCACTAATGTGCACAAGTCTCGTTGCCGGCAATACTCAAAGGCTAGTCTCGATGGGTAAGCAACGCAAAGGAGTAAGGCTATGATGGCTATCAATGTAATGGCAAGAATGAATTGTCCAATACCAAGGTGAGGTTACCGTTTCTTGCTTACGGTATGGTGTCAAAATGGTGGCACGAATACCAAGGTGTAGTCGAGGTTGTCGTTGTTGATGACGCGTCCGTGGCGAAGATGAGCGGCGGTGATGTTTATGTCGAACCGTACATAGATAGCCGAAACACAAGTAGGACACGGTACCACAACTCAAATTCTCAAAGCTTGAAGTAGCAAACATGTCGGAGAGCGAAATGGGTAAGCAATGGTGGTGGTATGCGGAAGTGGTGATAGTGTATAGGTGGTAGGAGTGCGTATGCGGAAAAGTGTGGCGGTGGTGGTGACTAAAACTGAAAAAATCCAGTTTCGTCAGGGAACTCCGGACGTCCGGTGGGTGGGCGGTCGTCCGATCGTCGGACGTCCAATGGCGAGCGGACGTCCGGTGCCTGGGCACTGTTCGGGCACGGGATGAACTTCACGTGGGCGGCGTGGATGAGGTGAAATTCGTCGATTGTGGGCGATTTCGTGGATGGAAAGTGTCGGGGATATACCCCGCGGTATGACCCGGCCGGAGATATGACCCGGCTGGGACTTCATGTTTCATTGGTTACCCGGCAGACTATAAGCCGGCGGGAACAGTTAAGCATTGTAAGCTGGCAGATACAGTCAGGTAACCCGGCAGACACAGTCAGTCAGGTAACCCGGTAGACACAGTCAGCTAACCCGACAGACACAGTCATGTAACCCGGCAGACAGTTAAGTCAGACAGTTAAGCCAGACAGTTAAGCCGGACAGTTAAGCCAGACAGTTAAGTTAGACAGTTAATCCGGACAGTTAAGCCAGATTGTAAGCCAATAGTTAAGGAGTCCGAAACGTTAAGAAGCCCATGGAGAGAAGCCCATGGAGAGAAGACAGAATAGTTAAGTCTTAAGTCCGAGTTGGACTCTACATGTAACCCGCCCCTTCAACATATATAAGAAGGAGCAGGGCACCACAAGGGGGGCAAGTTGAATAATCATTAAGTCTAGACACGACTAGGAGACCCGGAGTTACGACGACTCCCTCATGACGATAATGAGACCTAGCCACAAACAACATGTAGGGTTGTTACCGGATGATGTTTCCGGGGGCCCGAAGCTGTCTAAATCTTCGTCTTGCATGGTGCGTTTCTTAATTCCGATCAACCCCTTCAAGCTACCGCATAGATGCGTTGGCCTCATGACTAAGCCCTCACACTAGGACATCTGCCGTGATGTTTCCACGACAGTTGGCGCCCACCGTGGGGCCCGTGTATGGTGGTGTTGAGTTCTTGGAGGGATTTTTCCAAGGGATCGAGGAATTCGTAATTTTCCAGATAAAGAAAGGATCTACATCGACGACGAGGAGTCAGAAGAGCATATACAAGATTGAGATCGGGAAGGTTTAGGGTTACAGTTCTGTTGAGCCGCCGTCTTGAGATTGGTTTGATTGCTTCCAAGCCACCAAGATTGACAACGATTATTTCTTGATTCGCCGAGACAGATAGACTTCTAAAGAAGACGCGTCAACTCTGAGTCGGCTAGCTACCTCTAGTTCTGGTCCGGTTTACCACGGCCTGGAAGTGGGTGCAGCGTTGATTTAGCCTCATCAGACAGCCTTCCGTTGACCGGCATCACCTCCGAGCCGCCACGGCCAGAGCTCGCCACGTGGCCCTGTGTCGTCGAGTCTGCTGTCACCGCCTCTGCCTCTGCAGGTTTTCCATGTCAAATCCCCTCGGCCAAATCGCCAGGCCACGCGAGTGGCTCGGTGGCGTGACTACCTCATGTCCCGAGGTGACCTGCTAAAGTTTTGATGTAAAGACCGAATTAGACAAGCACTCTCTCCGGTCCTTTTTACTCTGCACATTGGATTTGCCGAATTTGACTAAATTTATATTAGAAATTATTAGCATCTATAATATCTAATAAATATAATATGAAAATATATTCCGAGATGAATCTAATGATGTTGGTGTTGTTATGTAAATGTCAATAATTTTTTACATAAAATTAGTTAAAGTTGGATGAGATTGACTTTAGACAAATCTAATATGCAGAGTAAAAAGGACCGGAGGGAGTACTCCAATTAGTGCTATCTCAACTAGTATCACGCATCAAGACTGAACCGAAAACAAGATATCTCGGAAGAACACTACGTGGGTATTGATGAAGGAGTCAAATCATATCAGCAGGCTATTTTGGTTGTTTCCCACTTTCCCTGATGCTACTAGTAATCAAGACCGCATAGCCACTTTATCTGAGGTCAGAGCTATACTGGAAACTTGGTCTGCATGCGTCAGTTATAGATCAAGACAAGAGAAAGAAGAGGAGAACAGGCTCGAGCTTTGCTTTGGGTTCAGCCTCCGCGTCAAAAGCAGCCGCCACCCGCAAGCTGTTACAGCCGGCCTCAGCCCGCCCCGGTGACCCGCTGTTTCGAGGTGCAGTGTTGAGCCGTCCCGTGGCCGGCCCTCCTCTCCTTCCACGGTTCCACCGCGACCCCGCACCGCTTTTTGCAGCGGGAGAGCCGCCGCTGCCGAGCCGCCGTCCGCTTCCGACGGTCGTGCCGCGCAGCCTTGCTTCGCCTAACCCGCCACTGCCGCGGCGTGCCTCGTCGTCTCCGAGTCAAATCACTGTTGCTTCGGCGTCAAGTCGCTCCGGCTTTGGCTCCAAGTTGCCGTCGCTTCCACTGCTGCGGGCCACCTTCACCCTTGCTGCTCTGCAGCAGGCCCACCCTCACCGGTCTTTGGTTTGCAGCTGACCTGCGCCCTGGCTTCTGAGCCAACGCGCCTCGGGCTGTTTTGAACCGCCCTGTTGCGAACAGCCGCCTGCCTCAAGCCCTGCATCAAGAGCCGCCGGGCTGCCGCCTCGTGCTGTTTCACCCGCGGTTAGCCACCTCCGAGCCGCCGTCCGCTTTAAGCCGCCGTCCCGCCAGGTCGTCCTCTCAAACAGCCACCGGACTCCTCCACCTAGGTCGGCCAGATTTCGCCGAGAGCTGCCTCCATTTGTTTGGCTCCGCCTTCTGTCAAGCCGGCTTCGTCACCACCAATGCCGCCCTGTTGGTTTCGCCCTCAAGCCGTCCGGCCGGCCGCCGGCGCAGGCTCGCTGCAGCTGATCCCGCTGACTGCCGCGCCTGCTGTCTACAGGCTCCACCGCACTGCGGGGTCTCTGTATCCGCGGCTCGCCGCGCTGATGGCTCCTCCGGCTTGACCGCGCGTTGACCGTCCGTCCGCCGGCTCGTCCGCTCCGTCTTCTGCCGTGATTCGGTCGCTCCACTCCCTACAGCGGCCTCCTTCACGCTCCAGTGTCGGCTCTACGACCGTGCTGAGCCGACGCCGTTGTGCTTCGCTGAGCTGCTATGGCCCGCCGTTTCAGCCACCATGACCTCGCGTCGCGCCTCCGTTGAGCCGCCCGTCGCGCCGTCCCCGCCTGCTGCTGGGCACCGCTGCTGCCCTGAGTCGCCTCGAGCCGGCCGCGCCGCAACCCGCCTTCGAGCTGCTACTGCAACCCTCGCCTCCGTGGCTGTCACGCCGCATCACCGGGTCGCTGCTGTTGCGGTCACGGCCGCGCCATAAGCCGCCTCGGCTGCCTAAGCCTCGCGCCCGCCGGCTCCACAAGCCGCCCGATGCCCGCTGACCTTCACCGCGCCTCGCGCCGTCGTCAAATTCCTTTGCCGGGTGGCCCTTGCTCCGAGTCGGGCCTACTGCCTCCGACGTGTTTTTCTCCTCACCGACTGAGGCCATGCAGTATTGCTACTACTTCGTTTCTCACACAGCAGAGGAAATCTGACAGAAGCATGCAAATCAGCATATTTAAAATAAAGAAAAGGGGGTCAGCTGTGCGCCGCTGCGATCAAAGCTATGCCTGATCGGTACCAAGATCAGTCCCGAGGCCTGTGGTCTGCGTCGCTGTTTTTCAGTCTGCCACACATGCATGTGAAGACAAAGATAACATTAGGGGCAGAAACAAGTTGCTCTTGCCACTTCTCACGTGAAAGACTTCACGGCCAAGTGTCAATTGAGTGCTTTTTGCTCACGTGATCATCTAGCACAAATTGCTAGTGTTGATAAACCATTACTACATCGATGTGAGGTTTCCGTATGCAATGATGGAGCGAATCGGCTGGAAATATATAATAAGGAGGGGATTGACCCGGTGGAGATAAGCCTCATACCCTTTAAAAAAACAGAGGGTCACGAGGATGCTATGCTACATTACATCAACGGAGCTCAACGTGCATATATTATTCAGTATTATATGGCTTCAGCATCTGCGTTCATTCGACAAAAACAAAATTAGGTGTTATCTTTCCTATATATTTTGCCAGTACATTTTAATTTCACTGAGCACCATTACACTGCCCTATTGGTGTTTTTATATACAAGTAAAATTACTGTTATACTGCGGGTATAGAGCATGCACTGGCAACGTTCTACAACGACGTTTTCCTCCGTGTCATACTACCCGCTGAACGGATGGCCGGTTCACGCATCCGCACTGGTTTACAAGGCGGAGGACAACTTGCTCGTCCGCACTGGCTTACAACACCGTGGCCGACTCATCTAGCGGCTCCCGCGGCCGGCTCGGCCGTGATTGATTTCAACTTCACCACGGTGATCATCAACTCCACGGTGATAACTACTGGCCTGACGCATCAAGTGAAATTCGTCCAGTATATTTTATATTATATATTGCTTTCTTTAAAAGAGCAATTACTCTGGCTTGTAAGTTCTCCAGTGTAGGACAAGTTATATCACTGAGACGTTGAATGACTCGTACCGGTTTATATCACGGTCAAATGTGGAGAATCTCAAGACAACTCCTCGAGTCGTCTTAAGACTCGAGGGCTACAATGACATGACTCGGGAACTCCGGGTCATGGGAGGGAAGGATAACCCAGTTCCGGAGGCCACCGCCATATTGATGAAAATTTAAAGGTCGTCAGAAAATTGCCGGTTCAAATTAAAGATTCCGGCTTAAAATCCGGCTCAAGAGACATCTTTCTCCCGCAAAGCTTTGAAACTCTTAAATCCGGTTCAACATCCGGCTCAAGGTAAATTTGTCTCTTACAAAGCTTTGAAGCTCTCCAATCGGGTTTAAAGTTCTGGTTCAAAAAGAATTAATCTCTCACAAGTTCGAGTTCTCAAACAAATTAAGGGTTGCCAAAAGAGAACTTACTGCCATGATGCGCGGTTCAAACATGAGTATCCTGCCTTACAGCTTATCTTATTATGGTCACTTGGGGGCTTCCTGTTCAAACATAGGTCATATTCGAACCAAAGAGAACATAGCTGTCGGTACCCTTTTGATCGACACATTGCCAAACTCACTAGGGGGCTTCTTGATCGTATTCGAATCATAGCTCAACCCCTTTTGGGTTCGACGTGGATCGTATTCGAATCAGCGTCGTTAAACAACTCTCAACATCATTTGGGGCTTCCTGTTCAAACATAGGTCGTATTCGAACCAAAGAGAACATAGCTGTCGGTACCCTCTTGATCGGCAGCGCCAAAGCCACTGGGGGCTACATGATCGTATTCGAATCCTAGCTTAACCCCTTTGGAACGGTTTACTGATCGTATTCGAATCAGAAGCCTTGATTTTCTTTTTGTCTGGATTAAGTTTTTTGAACACAATCTTTTGGGTTTTGAGACTTTTTGCTTATATCTGAAGCATATATATGTGGTTTCTATTAACTCGCCCTGGCTTTCGACGAACAAGTCGCCAGCATATGACAATATTAATACTTGGAAGGTTTGATTTCTAAGTTTTGGGTTATCACCCTTACTGCACAGGTATAATAAGCCGGCAATACGATTCAATATCACAGATATGATATTATACATGATTATGTTTAAACCAGCCCTGGCTATGGACTTTAAGCCGCCGGTATATTTTGAATTACGCCATTGGAATCATGCGCGTATCAAAGATTGGGTTACCACCCTTACTGTGCAGGTCACATAGACTGATAGTGCAAATTCAATATCACAGGATAAGACTACATTTGGGTGGTTACCCGCCCTGGCTTTTGACATTAAGTCGCCAGGGCGTATGTTGCTTAAACTTTGTGCAGGTTTTGCAGAACTATGACTTATATAAATGCTTAAGTCCAAGCTCATCATTAAAATTGATGCTTCAAAATGATTATCCATTCTGGATTTTCTCAAAGGCTATAAATAGCCGGGTTATAACAATTCCGGTTTACAATGGAGGCGTATTAAGTCGCCATCGGCCAAGATCTGGCGGGTATTTAAAACTCGGGATTTACTTGTCAACAAATAAGGTATTTGAATCTTTAAATAGCCAAACTTGGCTGGATTTTCATTATGATATTGAATGATTGAGGTTTTCAAACCGTATTATATTATTCAAATCTTTAATAGCCAACATGGTAGGATTTTTATTATGGTTATCAATAACCAATATTATGATTGAGGTTTTCAAAGTCGCTTCAGCGCAATGGATATTATTTTATCAATGGATATAATTTATTCTACAATGGAAGGAATAGTCCCGAGTCGCTGCAGGCTTACGACCCAGCACTTGGGGGCTACATCATTCAAATTGAGAATTACATCAAATATGCAAGTCCCATGTCACTGCCAGCATGCACCATGGCACTTGGGGATAATGTAAAGTCATTTTTTGATCAACTTATTGAAGACCCGACTCATCACATTGTAATGAGCCGACCCTTGGGGGCTACCAATTGCTCCTGTCAAAAATTCAAGGTACACAAGCCTCAGTCCATTATATTGAAAGATCCACTACTCAGTTGGTAGAGTACAAAGCTCTTAACTTATGGACATGGGTTCAAGCCCCATGGTGGAGATTACATCATATGATGTTATTATCAATGAATTATATACAAAGTCCCAGCTCAGTATTATCTTACTGAGCCAGCCCTTGGGGGCTACACTGGTTGAAGTTTTTATGAGCATAAGGCAATTACAAGTCCCAGGTTGCTACAAGCATGACAACCCGGCACTTGGGGCTACATATGTGGAATATTCCGTTTTGACTAGTGGCTGAGATGGACAATCTGGATTTCTTCAAAGTTGCAACATTTATATTGAAATAAGCCTTAAGCTATCACTATGTTTCTCCTCTTAAGACTTGGGGGCTACAGGTAATATGGATACAAGGGAGAAAAAATCTTCAAATTCTCAGTTTTGAGTGAACCAGATTGACCAGGTGTCTGTAACAATTATAATTCGGCATTATCTATTTATAACCCGACAAGTTTTTCATCTTTAAGCCGGTTGAAGGTCACATGAGTATTTCAAAGACCAATACTTTTAAGCATTGGGAGCTGAGTCAAATGAATTATTCTTCAGTCTTTCTCTGTGAGAAACCAACGTTAGCAAATTGATTATGAAATTGACTTATTGACCCGGATTTACGAAGAAGAAAATAACAAGGAGTTAAGGATGACCAGGTGGCGGCTTACAAAGATATTTAACCCGGAGCATAGTCTGTAAAAATTGTTCTTGTGTTTGTTTTACAGGATCAATTTAAACATGGATGAATCCAAATTAAACTGGGGCTAATGCCGGGGATATACCCCGCGGTATGACCCGGCCGGAGATATGACCCGGCTGGGACTTGATGTTTCATTGGTGACCCGGCACACTATAAGTCGGCGGGAACAGTTAAGCATTGTAAGCTGGTAGATACAGTCAGGTAACCCGCAAGACACAGTCAGGTAACCCGACAGATACAGTCAGGTAACCCGACAGACATAGTCAGGTAATCCGGCAGATACAGTCATGTAACCCGGCAGACATTGTCATGTAACCCGTCAGACGGTTAAGCCAGACAGTTAAGCTGGACAGTTAAGTCGGACAGTTAAGCCAGATTGTAAGCCAACAGTTAAGGAGCCCGAAACGTTAAGAAGCCCATGGAGAGAAGACATAATAGTTAAGTATTAAGTCCGAGTTGGACTCTACATGTAACCTGCCCCTTCAACATATATAAGAAGGGGCAGGGCACCCCAAGGGGGACAAGTTGAATAATCATTAAGTCTAGACACGACTAGGAGAGCCGGAGTTACGGTGACTCCCTCATGACGATAATGAGACCTAGCCACAAACAACATGTAGGGTTGTTACCGGATGATGTTTCCCGGGACCTGAAGCTGTCTAAATCTTCGTCTTGCGTGTTGCGTTTCTCGATTCCGATCAACCCCTTCAAGCTACCGCATAGATGCGTTGGCCTCGTGACTAAGTCCTCACACTAGGACATCTGCCGTGACGTTTCCACGACAGAAAGGGTGGAGACAAGGGGGAAAAGCTAGATCCACTCAAAACAAAGCAAATCCACGGATCAAAACCAACAAAATTTCAACACACCAACAAATCACAAAAAAAATTGGGGCTATTTTTATGCGGAATTTTTGAATTAGGACAAAAAACAACAAAAACAAGGCTAGAAACACAACGGGGAGGCTCCAAAATCGTGATCAACGTTGCTCTGATACCAAGATGATGTAGGGTAGGAACCCTAGGGTCCGATCTTTCACAAAAGGAGCGGATCACGCGATGAACACGAAGAACACAAGGGGAAAACGGGGGGGGGACACAAGGGAAAACATGGGAGAAACACTAAACCAACACAAGATAGTCAGTAATGTGCTAGATCCTCGGATACATAAGAGTTCACACGGTACACGATCAACTAAGAATGATACAAGGGTAGCCGGTCTTCTCCGTGAGGAGGTCTTGATGTTCTTCTCCGCGAGGAGGTCTTGAATCCAAAGGGATCTTCTCCGAAGAGGTCGCAGTCTCTCTCGGGGAGTAGATCTGATGTGGATGAGCAATGCTCTATCTCTCAAATGAGCTAAACCAATGCTAACCCTAGCTAGGATGAATAGGAGGTCTATTTATAGTCTAAGTGCAAATGGGGGCGAAAGTAGGGGTACATGGGCCTCGGACCCAAATCTGGACACAGCCAGGTACCGGACGTCCGCTGGGGACCGGTTGTCCGGTGTATCAGGAGCTGTCGGACGTCCGCTCGTTCTAGTTCGGATGCTGGTGTAGCGGATTTCAATACAAAGTTCTCCCCCTCTCTTGTGGAGATCTACTCGATGTAATCTTCTTTTGCGGTGTGTTTGTTGAGACCGATGAATTGTGGGTTTATGATCAAGTTTATCTATGAACAATATTTGAATCTTCTCTGAATTCTTTTATGTATGATTGGTTATCTTTGCAAGTCTCTTAGAATTATCAGTTTGGTTTGGCCTACTAGATTGATCTTTCTTGCAATGGGAGAAGTGCTTAGCTTTTGGTTCAATCTTGCGGTGTCCTTTCCGAGTGATAGTAGGGGCAGCAAGGCACATATTGTATTATTGCCATCGAGGATAACAAGATGGGGTTTATTTCATATTGCATGAGTTTATAGGATGGTAATTGATTTCCATAAATTAAATAAGGCAACTAAAAAGGATCATTACCCCTTACCTTTTATCGATCAAATGCTAGAAAGATTATCCAAACATACACAATTTTGCTTTCTAGATGGTTATTCTGGTTTCTCTCAAATACATGTGTCAGCCAAAGATCAATCAAAGACTACTTTTACATGCCCTTTTGGTACTTTTGCTTATATACGTATGCCTTTTGGTTTATGTAATGCACCTGCTACCTTTCAAAGATGTGTGATGGCTATATTCTCTGACTTTTGTGAAAAGATTTGTGAGGTTTTCATGGACGACTTTTCCATCTATGGATCTTCTTTTGATGATTGCTTGAGCAACCTTGATCGAGTTTTGCAGAGATGTGAAGAAACTAATCTTGTCTTGAATTGGAAAAAGTGCCACTTTATGGTTAATGAAGGTATTGTCTTGGGGCACAAAGTTTATGAAAGAGGTATTGAGGTTGATAAAGCCAAGGTTGATGCTATTGAGAAGATGCCATGTCCCAAGGACATCAAAGGTATAAGAAGTTTCCTTGGTCATGCCGGATTTTATAGGAGGTTCATTAAGGACTTCTCAAAAATTTCTCGGCCTTTGACTAATTTATTACAAAAAGATATCTGATGATGATTGTGTAGAAGCCTTTGAAATACTTAAGAAAGCATTAATCTCTGCACCTATTGTCCAACCACCTGATTGGAATTTACCCTTTGAAATTATGTGTGATGCTAGTGATTATGCTGTAGGTGCTGTTCTAGGACAAAGAGTTGATAAGAAATTAAATGTTATTCAATATGCTAGTAAAACCCTAGACAATGCTCAAAGAAATTATGCTACCACTGAAAAAGAATTCTTAGTAGTTGTATTTGCTTGTGATAAGTTCAGACCTTATATTGTTGATTCTAAAGTAACTATTCACACTGATCATGCTGCTATTAACTATCTTATGGAAAAGAAAGATGCTAAACCTAGACTTATTAGATGGGTTTTCTTGCTACAAGAATTTGATTTGCATATTGTTGATAGAAAGGGAGCCGAGAACCCCGTTGCAGACAACTTGTCTAGGTTAGAAAATGTGCTTGATGACCCACTTCCTATTGATGATTGCTTTCCTAATAAGCAATTAAATGTCATAAATGCTTCTCATACTACTCCATGGTATGCTGATTATGATAATTACATTGTTGCTAAGTTTATACCACCTAGTTTCACATACCAACAAAAGAAAACGTTCTTCTATGATTTGAGGCATTACTTTTGGGATGACCCACATCTTTATAAAGAAGGAGTAGATGGTGTTATTAGACGTTGTGTACCTGAGCATGAACAAGAAAAGATCCTACGCAAGTGTCACTCCGAAGATTATGGAGGACACCATGCTGGAGATAGAACTGCACATAAGGTATTGCAATCTGGTTTCTATTGGCCTACTCTCTTCAAGGATGCCCATAAGTTTGTCCTATCTTGTGATGAATGTCAAAGAATTGGTAATATTAGTAGACGTCAAGAAATGCCTATGAACTATTCACTTGTTATTGAACCATTTGATGTTTGGGGCTTTGACTATATGGGACCCTTTCCTTCCTCTAATGGATATACACATATTTTAGTTGTTGTTGATTACGTTACTAAGTGGGTAGAAGCTATTCCAACTAGTAGTGCTGATCATAACACTTCTATTAAAATGCTTAAAGAAGTTATTTTTCCAAGATTTGGAGTCCCTAGATATTTAATGACTAATGGTGGTTCACATTTTATTCATGGTGCTTTCCGTAAAATGCTTGCTAAATATGATGTTAACCATAGAATTGCATCTCCTTATCATCCTCGGTCTAGTGGTCAAGTAGAATTGAGTAATAGAGAGCTCAAATTAATTCTGCAAAAGACTATTAATAGATCTAGAAAAAATTGGTCCAAGAAACTTGATGATGCATTATGGGCCTATAGAACTGCATATAAAAATCCTATGGGTATGTCTCCGTATAAAATGGTTTATGGAAAAGCATGTCACTTACCTGTCAAACAAGAACACAAGGCATATTGGGCCATTAAAGAACTCAATTATGATTTTAAACTTGCCGGTGAGAAGAGGCTATTTGATATTAGCTCACTTGATGAATGGAGAACCCAAGCCTATGAAAATGCCAAGTTGTTTAAAGAAAAAGTTAAAAGATGGCATGACAAAAGAATACAAAAGCGTGAGTTTAATGTAGGTGATTATGTATTGCTATACAACTCCCGTTTAAGATTTTTTGCAGGAAAACTTCTCTCTAAATGGGAAGGCCCTTACGTTATCGAGGAGGTCTATCGTTCCGGTGCCATAAAAATCAACAACTTTGAAGGCACAAATCCGAAGGTGGTGAATGGTCAAAGAATCAAACATTATATCTCAGGTAATCCCATAAATGTTGAAACCAATATTATTGAATATCCCGGAGGAATACATAAGGGACACTTTCCGGAACGTTTCAGACTCCAAAAAGGAATAGGTATGTGGTACGGTAAGTAAACCGACTCCAAAACAGTTTTTAAGGAAATATTTCTCCGTTTTGGAATATTTAGAAAAATAGAAAAAATAAGTAGCAGTCTGGGAAGGACACGAGGGCTCCACGAGGGTGGAGGGCGCGCCCCCTACCTCGTGGGCACCTCGTGTGCTCTCCGGACTCCGTTTTCGTACACGTCACGTATTTTGGTCGGTAAAAATTCATTATATAATCTCCCGGGGTTTTTGACTCCCGTATCACGCAAAAATCTCCTGTCTTTGTTTCGAGCTGTTTTCTGTTAGGGTTGTCAAGGCCAGGCACTATGTCGTCTCCCTCCTCCTCCAACCATGAGGGCAACGATGCTTGGCTAATGAAGATAGAGCTGAAGAGAGAAGAACCCATGGAGATCAACAAGGATGAAGGGATCAAGGAAGCCATGGGGGACCAAGTGCCGGCAACAGAAGACACCATTCAACTTGATCACAATCTTTTACCCCAACAGAGATCGAAGCTTTCAAGATGATTGAGTTAGCTCGTATATAAAATAAATATCTCACATGTGAAAATATTTTGTTGAATGAGCATATCATCACACTCAAGGGCATTATCCGCAAGTTAGAAGACCTCCCATGCTCGATGTGCGACTATCCATCATCAACGACTCCACCTTATTCACCAACAAAGAAGAATTAAGTATCTGGTATGGGCACTCCGCTTGGCAACTACCAAGCTTGGGGGAGTGCCCCGGTATCGTATCACCATCACTTTTACCTTTACCGTTTTTCTTAGTTCGATCCTTTTGGTAATATCTTGATCCAGTAGAATAAAAGTTCTTAGTATGATCTAGTTGTGAGTTTTGCCTTATAATCCTTCTATGTAATTGAGTCCTTGAGCTATATAATAAAGATTAGTGTTGAGTCAAGGGTTTGATTATTTTTCCATGATCCTAAGGGAATAAAAGAAAAGAGAAAGAAATAAAAAGAAACAAATGGATCATGTGAGTCTTATGGAGAGTAATGAGCTCACATAGGAAAAGTATGATGAATAAAAGTTGTTGAGAGTTGACAAACATAGTTTTGGTCATCGTTGCAATTAATAGGAAGTAATAAAGAAAGAGATGTCTTCACATATAAATATACTATCTTGGACATCTTTTATGATTGTGAGCACTCATTAAAATATGACATGCTAAAGAGTTGACGTTGGACAAGGAAGACAACGTAATGGGTTATGTTTTCTTACATCTGAGATAAATTATATTGTCATGGATCATCCAACATGGTTGAGCTTGCCTTTCCCTCTCATGCTAGCCAAATTCATCGCATCAAGTAGATATACTACCTGTGCTTCCAAATACCCTTAAACCAGTTTTGCCATGAGAGTCCACTATACCTACCTATGGATTGAGTAAGATCCTTCAAGTAAGTTGTCATCGGTGCAAAGCAATAAAAATTGCTCTTTAAATATGTATGACTTATTAGTGTGGGAGAAAATAAGCTTTATACGATCGTGTGATATGGAAGAAATAAAAGCGACAGACTGCATAATAAAGGTCCATATCACAAGTGGCAATATAAATTGACGTTCTTTCGCATTAAGATTTTGTGCATCCAACTATAAAAGCGCATGACAACCTCTGCTCTCCTCTGCGAAGGGCTTATCTTTTACTTTTATCTCCTACATTGCATAAGAGTCATGGTGATCTTCACCCTTCCTTTTACATTTTATCCTTTGGCAAGCACGGTATGTTGGAAAGATCCTGGTATATATGGCTAATTGGATGTGAGTTTTCATGAACTATTACTGTTGACATTACCCTTGAGGTAAAACGTTGGGAGGCAAAACTATAAGCCCCTATCTTTCTCCGTGTCCGATTAAAATTCCATACCCATAAGTATTGCGTGAGTGTCAGCAATTGTGAAAGACTATATGATAGTTGAGTATGTGGACTTGCTGAAAAGCTCTTATACATTGACTCTTTCCTATGTTATGATAAATTGCAATTGCTCCAATGACTGAGATTATAGTTTGTTAGTTTTCAATGAAGTTTATGATTCATACTTGAAATTGTGATTGAATTATTACTCTAGCATAAGAAATCATATGACAAGAATTATATAAGTTGTTGTTCTAAGAATGATCATGATGCCCTCATGTCTGTATTTTATTTTTTATCGACACCTCTATCTCTAAACATGTGGACATATTTTTCGATTTCGGCTTTTCGCTTGAGGACAAGCGAGGTCTAAGCTTGGGGGAGTTGATACGTCCATTTTGCATCATGCTTTTATATCGATATTTATTGCATTATGGGCTGTTATTACACATTATGTCACAATACTTATGCCTATTCTCTCTTATTTTACAAGCTTTACATAAAGAGGGAGAATGTCGGCAGCTAGGATTCTGGGCTAGAAAAGGAGCAAATATTAGAGACCTATTCTGCACAGCTCCAAAAGTCCTGAAACTTCACGGAAGACGTTTTCCAAATATATAAAAAATACTGAGAGTAAGAACTTCATCATGGGGCCACACCCTGCCCACGAGGGTGGGGGCGCGCCCTACCCCCTGGGCGCGCCCCCTACCTCGTGGGCCCCCTGGTGGCCCTCCGGTGGCCATCTTCTGCTATATGAAGTTTTTCGATGGGAAAAAAATAACAAGCCATCTTCTCGGACGAAACTCCGCCGCCACGAGGCGAAACCTTGGCGGAACCAATCTAGGGCTCTGGCGGAGCTGTTCTGCCAGGGAAACTTCCCTCCCGAAGGGGGAAATCCTCGCCATCGTCATCACCAACGCTCCTCTCATCGGGAGAGCGAAATCTCCATCAACATCTTCATCAGCACCATCTCCTCTCAAAACCCTAGTTCATCTCTTGTATCCAATTCTTGTCTCCAAGTCCGGGATTGGTGCTAGTAGGTTGCTAGTAGTGTTAATTACTCCTTGTAGTTGATGCTAGTTGGTTTAATTGGTGGAAGATCATATGTTCAGATCCTATATGCATATTAATACCCCTCTGATTATGAACATGTTTATGCTTTGTGAGTAGTTACTTTTGTTCCTGAGGACATGGGAGAAGTCTTGCTATTAGTAGTCATGTGAATTTGGTATTCGTTCGATATTTTGATGAGATGTATGTTGTCTCTCCTGTAGTGGTGTTATGTGAATGTCGACTACATGACACTTCAGCATTATTTGGGCCTAGAGGAAGACATTGGAAAGTAATAAGTAGATGATGGGTTGCTAGAGTGACAGAAGCTTAAACCCTAGTTTATGTGTTGCTTCGTAAGGGGCTGATTTGGATCCATATGTTTCATGCTATGGTTAGGTTTACCTTAATACTTTTGTTGTAGTTGTGGATTCTTGCAATAGAGGTTAATCATAAGTGGGATGCTTGTCCAAGTAAGGGCAGTACCCAAGCACCGGTCCACCCACATACCAAATTATCAAAGTACCGAACGCGAATCATATGAGCGTGATGAAAACTAGCTTGCCGATATTCCCATGTGTCCTCGGGAGCGCTTTTCTCTATATAAGAGTTTGTCCAGGCTTGTCCTTTGCTACAAAAAAGGATTGGGCCACCTTGCTGCACTTTATTTACCTTTGTTACTTGTTGCTCGTTACAAATTATCCTATCACAAAACTATCTGTTACCACTTATTTCAATACTTGCAGAGAATACCTTGCTGGAAACCGCTTATCATTTCCTTTTGCTCCTCGTTGGGTTCGACACTCTTACTTATCGAAAGGACTACGATAGATCCCCTATACTTGTGGGTCATCACTCACCAAAGGCCAAAGTTCGTGTAGAAGCTTGGCAGAAGCCGCCACTGGGATACGTGAAATTAAATGTAGACATTGGATTTGACCAAGATTTACTTGAAGGATCCGCGGGGGAAGTTATTCGTGATCACAGTGGGGAATTTATAGTGCCAGCTAATGAAAGAATAGACATATGCTATGATTTTTTCACAGCAGAAGCTTTGGCAGTTAGGTTTGGGCTAAACCTTGCCAGAAATGTGGGTTGTAGCAAGGTCGTGATCAACTCAGACAGTCTGGAGGTAGCAGAAACTCTGAGAGATGGCAATTCTTCTTCGGTGGCAAGCTCAGTTATTGATGATTGATATTTCATGTCCTCGTATTTTAATCATTTATCTTATGATCATTGTAATAGAGAGTGTAATAAAGTAGCACATGAACTTGCTAGGCTAGTTAAATTTTCTCCTCCTTCTGTATGGATGGATTTGGCACCTGTGGAGGTGCTTCCGTTACTTGTAAATGATGCCACGATTTTGCTAGAGGAATAACGGAGGAGAAGTTTGTCAAAAAAGAGAGACGACAAATTTGTCTAGATTTAAATTTTGAGGCCTCCATGAAACTTAAAATTACGCACCAAACCCAAAAATGGTTGATGGCAAGCATGATGTGTGGCTTGTTACTGTTCCAACATACCATGAAAAATTTACCCATAAACCAACCGGGCCCCGACGCCTTGTCACATGGCATGGCAAACCTGACTGTCTTTGCTTCCTCCTCGGTGAAGGCCTCACCAAGATTATGAAGTTCACAATTGGGAGTGGGAATGATCCCGCAATTGATGTCAATGTTATCTGAAGAGCCTTTCTAAGCAATGTTATTGAAGTGCCAGTAGATAATCTTTTGGGCGATGATAGGCGCCGGTACGCCGGCCCAAACATTCCGCCGGTTTACTGCTAGCCACCCAATTTTAAAAAGAGAACTGTCAGATCTCAGCGTTGTCTTCCTTCTTTCCCCGTCTTCCTTCTCACTCCCGTACACATAGGAAACAGAGAAAACAAAAAGGGGATTCACACGCTCCCCACAGGCACACCACCACCTCCTCCTGGTCTTAGTTGTGGTTGTGCCCAGCGAGGTCCGGTGAGGTCCCGCTCCCTGTCCGCCGAGATTGCATCACAGCCACCATTGATTTTAGGCGCGATTCACCATGGATACAACTCTAAAAACGGTCAGATCCAGCACGCGGGGGGCATCATTGCTACATCCCAAACGTAACCATGCCTCCGGCTCGCCGAGGTCGTCGCCTTGCACCATCGTGTCCAGCAAAAAAGGATCCAAAAAAGCAACAAAAGCTCAGTTGGTCGGTTGAAGCAAATCATTATAAGGTTCCAGCAAAAAAAGATATCGTTTCCAGCAAAATCAAGCTCAGCACAGATAACTTCAGTGATTGATTGTAGCCAAAAAAACACTAGTACCAGCAAAAAAAAGCGCTGGTTCCAGCAAAATAACTCAGCAGGTAGACTCCCATTTTCAATTGTAGCAAACAAAAGAAGGATTGTAGCAAAAATAAAGGGTAGTTCCAGCAAAAACACTCGTCGGCAGCGAGGGCGCCTTTGGTTCCAGCAAATCGCAGGGCCGATGGCAGCAAAAATTGATGCCGGTTCCAGCAAATAGATGGCCGGTTGCAGCAAAAAAGGGTCATCCGTAGCCCTCCGTCCGTCTCCACGGCGTGAAGACCTTTCGACGGTTGAAGCAGCGTGGGGCATCGGTTCCAGCCTTGGGATGCCCGGTTGCAGCAAAAAGGCCGTCGCCGGCTGTCGTCACCGTCGTCTCCAGCACCGGCGGGTGCTGATTGCAGCACCTGTCATCCTCAACAGAAAAACGGATGCATAGGTGGTGGATGGTGTTTTTCCCATGGTCAGAGACCCGCGATGGCCGCTGCCGTGCAGCGCCGTGTGTCAACCGCTGCGGCGTCGTGTGGAGGAAGAAGCAGAGAGCGAGCAGAGATGGTGAAGCGCGTCGCTGGGATAGGATTGGGATGAATGGAGCGAGAGATGGCATGTGCGGTGAGAAAAGGAAGGGGATGGATGTAACACCCACAATGCGGCTATATCTCCCACGTGTCGGGGCACGACTTAAGAGGCATAGCCGCATGGTAGGTCTATCGCAAGAGGGGTAATCTTTACACATCCCATGTACTGAATAAGAAAGGGATAAAGAGTCGGCTTACAGTCGCCACTTCACACAATACATAAAAAAATCCATACATCGTCCAAAGTACAATCAAAGGTCCGACTACGGAACCAAAATAAAGAAAGACAACCCCAAATGCTAGATCCCCGATCGTCCCAACTGGGCTCCTCTACTGATCATCCGGAAAAGAAACATAGTAACGGCCCGAATCCTCGTCGAACTCCCACTTGAGTTCGGTAGCGTCCCCGGCACTGGCATCATCGGCACCTGCATATGTTTGGAAGTATCTGTGAGTCACGGGGACTCGGCAATCTCACACCCGCGAGATCAAGACTATTTAAGCTTAAGGGTAGGAAAGGGGTAGTGAGGTGGAGCTGCAGCAAGCACTAGCATATATGGTGGCTAACTTATGCAAAAGAGAGCGAGAAGAGAAGCAAAGCACGGTCGAGAAGCTAATAGTGATCAAGAAGTGATCCTGAAGCTACTTATGTTCAAGCATAACACGAGACAGTGTTCTCTTCCCGGACTCCGCCGAAAAGAGACCATCACGGCTACACACGCGGTTGATTCATTTTAATTAAGTTAAGTGTCAAGTTCTATATAACCGGATATTAACAAATTCGCATCTGCCCATAACCACGGGCACGACTTTCGAAAGTTCAAACCCTGCAGGGGTATCCCAACTTAGACCATCACAAGCTCTCACGGTCAACGAAGGATATTCCTTCTCCCGGGAAGACCCGATCAGTCTCGGAATCCCGGTTACAAGACATTTCGACAATGGTAAAACAAGACCAACAAAGCCGCCTGATGTGCCGACAAATCCCAATAGGAGTCACACGTATCTCGTTCCCAGGGCACACCGGAAAGGTCAAGCTACGAGTAAAACCAACCCTCGAGTTGCCCCGAGGTGGCCCCGCAGGCTATCCGTTTCGGACCAACACTCAGAGGAGCACTGGCCCGAGGGGGTTTAAAATAAAGATGACCCTTGAGTCTGCAGAACCCAAGGGAAAGGTATATGGTGGTAGGTAGGCAAATGGTAAAACCAAGGTTGGGCCTTGCTGGAGGAGTTTTATTCAAGGCGAACTGTCAAGGGATTCCCATAACATCCAACCGCGTAAGGAACGCAAAATCAAGGAACATAACACCGGTATGACGGAAACTAGGGCAGCAAGAGTGGAACAAAACACCAGGCATAAGGCCGAGCCTTCCACCCTTTACCAAGTATATAGATGCATTAAAGTAAACAAGATATAATAATGATATCCCAACAATATCCATGTTCCAACACGGAACAAACTTCATCTTCACCTGCAACTTGCAACGCTATAAGAGGGGTTGAGCAAAAGCGGTAACATAGCCAAACAACGGTTTGCTAGGAAAGGTGGGTTAGAGGCTTGACATGGCAATATGGGAGGCATGATATAGCAAGTGGTAGGTAGCGCGGCATAGCAATAGAGCGAATAACTAGCAATCAAAGATAGAAGTGATTTCAAGGGTATGATCATCTTGCCTGCAAAGTTCTCAGAGTTGACGAAAGCTTGATCCTCGTTAGCGTACTCGACAGGTTCCTCGATCACGTACTCGTCTCCCGGCTCTACCCAAAGCAAGAACACAAGCAAAGGAACCACAATCAACCACGGTGCAATGCACAAGCAACATGATGCAAAACATGGCATGATATGCAAGACATGATATGCAATGCATATGCGTGCTTCGGAAGGGAAAGAATGAACAAGGCATCAACTTTGAAAACCAAGTGTGCCGCTGGAAAGATGAGATGATTTCGGTCGAAATCGATATAAAGATCACCGGAATCGGATGCACGGTTTGCAAATGGCAAGCAAAACAAGAATGACACAATTCTGTGATTAACAGCACAATGCCATTTAGAATGCAACAAGAAACTAAGCTACTGCACTCCAACATAATAACAAAGCATATGGCAGTGATGTACTCAAGATGCTTGACAAAATATGAACACTGAGCTACGGCTAAATCACACAAGAGCAGGTTCAAACAAGTATGACAAGTGCAAAAGATATCAGCTTCACAGACTTCGTGAAAATACTAACATGCCAGAAATAACATCAGGAAGCAATGTTTAGAGCAAGCAAACAACATGCTACAGGAACATATCATAGCAAACAAAGGCATGGCATGATTCTACTAAATGCATAGATCAAAAGTCCCTTACTGATCATGAGCCAAAAAGACACAGAAGATATGATGGCACCCATGTAAACATAGCAAGTTTTATTAACAGTTTCAGACTTAGCAAAGAATTGAGCATGGCATAAACAGAATTATGAAGGCATCTTTGCGAGCTTAAATCACTCACCACAAGGCATTGCATGACAAGATAAGCATACTAACAGAAATAAGACATGTTCATGAAGCTAACCATGGCAAGAGAAAGTTCATAGAATGCATAGATCACTAGCAACCACCATGGCAAAATTGATTAACATGTAAACAATCTGCGAGGAACATTTTATAGCAAAAGTAGAGCGAGATTAAGACATGCTAGGGCACTCCATAATTGCAAACAGGGGAATGGATGGTTAGAGAATAACCATATGTTCCAAACACCCTTACTGAAGATGCTCAAAACAAACATGTATCTCACTGTAGCATCTAGTTTACATGGCATAAAAATAACAACATAACAAGGACTTAGCAAAATCCTAAGTCCCTGAAAACAGCAATATCACAAAGGCTACTTTGCGTGCTTGTGCTAGTCACCACATTGATCACAAAAATACATGGAAATCACCTCTGTAAATATGGCATGGCATAGATCAAAACACATGTAGAGCTCATGCCCATATGAAGCACACATCAAATGTGACAAAAATGACAAATCTCCCTAAACTGATAAGTAACAGCATTAAACATTTTATAGCACTCTTTCATCAATGATTTGGGCATCAAGAGAACTCAAACAAGCATGGCACAATGGAATGAAATGAAGAGCATCTCACAATAAACATTTAGATATCCTATATGCATGAAACAGAGCTACAGTCATGGAGTTATGAGGCAATGAACAGAGCGTGAAAAAGTTGCAGAAAAAGGACTTGGAGGAAAAAAACGACCTCCGGATCAGACCTAGGGTTCTTTGCATGGAAACTGAGGCAGGGCCGGAGCTTCGCCGGAGTAGTTCGCCGGAGTGGGGGAGATGGCCGGAGAGGAGGGGGATCGTCGGATCCGGGTCGGTGGAGGTCGGATCTGGCCGCAGGACGGCGTCGGCCGCCGGTGGCGACCGGCAACGGCGGCGCGGTCGCGCGCCGGCGAGGAGGCGGCGGAGGCGCGCCGGCGAAGAGGTGGCGGAGGCGCGCCGGTGGCGGCGATGGGGCGACGGGCGGCGGGGCGCGCGCGGGGACGCGGGCCCAGAGCGACGGGGAGCGGGCTGCGCGGGCCGCGGCGGCGGCGGGTGGCGCAATGCCACATGTCTCCTTCTCATTGGAGCGGGCGGCGGCGGAATTCGTCCGGCGGCGGGCGGACATGTCCGGTGACGGCGGGGGGAGGTTTTCTACGGTTTGGACCCGAAATTTCGGAGGAGTGCACATATTTATAGGTAGGAGGAGGTAGGAGTGTCCAAAAGGAGTGTAGTTTTCGCCCACACGATCGTGATCCGATGACGGAGGACATGGGAGTGGTTTGGATGGGTTATTGGGCCGTTTTGGAGGGGTGTTGGGCTGCAACACACAAGAGGCCTTCGCGGTTACCCGGTTAACCGTTGGAGTATCAAACGGACTTCAAACGGAACAAAATTTGACAGGCGGTCTACCGGTAGTGTACCAAGTCCGCTTGACAAATCTCGGTCCATTCCGAGAATGTTTAACACCCGCTCACGAAAAGAGACAAAAGGGGTATGCCGGTGCACGTAGGAGTGTCGGATTGCAAAACGGACAGCGGGGAAAATGTTCGGATGCATGAGGCGAACACGTATGCAAATGCGATGCACATGATGACATGATATGAAATGTATGACATGAACAAAATGCACAACGAAGACAAAAACCGAACCACGAAAGAAAATCTGATAACTTAAAGCCGAAAATGGCAGAGTCGGAGTTACAAATATGGCAAGTTACACCCGAGGTGTTACAATGGATAAGGCAGGGATGGATAATGCAGTGCAAGCGTGTGGTGCGTGAGGTCCCTTGGTAGTGCGCGTGCGTGTGGGAACGACCGGCGCAAGTTTCAGCCGGTCCGCCAGCTCGAAGCGTTTCCCTAATCTTTTCCTTGTGCCCATGTTTGGTAACCCAACCATTATTGTCTTTGAGACAATTAATGAGATTCTTCCTCCTTCTATGGTTGACACAAAGATGAAAAGCAGGTGTTGGCATCTCCTTTTCTTAGTTTTTTTAAGGTTTGTCACTTCCTAGCTTTCTCAAGCACAACCAATCTAATGATCCTTCTTTTTAAGTCTTTTGCGAAGGTCTCTCTCTTCCGGACTAAGCTTCTTTTTTGTTGTGCCATATCTAGGTCAAGGATGATGACCTCGAGACCATGTGAAGTGGGACCTTTGAGTTTGCAAAGAGGGTCTTGCTCAAGGTGCGTAACTTTTGGATTGTTTCTTGAGCTTACGAAATAGCCTTTGCTAGAGCTGAATATGCCTTAAATGGTAACAACAACAACAACAACAACAACAAAGCCTTTAGTCCCAAACAAGTTGAGGTAGGCAATGATCAATCATAAAGTGCAACATAAAAATAATATAGAAAAACAAAAAAAGGCTTAATTTTTGGCTTGTTTTCTTGAGCTTATGAATGCCTTTGATAGGGCTCGACACGACATGCCTTAGTGATGATAATAATCAATCACATAGCGCAACATGGAAATAATAACAGTACCAAAAAAAAGGCCACCACTTGCAAAGGAAGACACTGTTTGTTGTTCATTAGTTTAGGTAATTCAACAGCGGGTGCCAATCATAGTGTAGTACTCACCGTATTCTGGATATTTGCTTTAACCCGTACGTGCCGCACGGGGTGTAACAGGCTCCCGAGCCTCACCTTATATGTGGCGAGGTGCTACGCTACGTTAGCGGTGTGGTACTAATTAAACATCAGCACACCACGCACAGGTACAGAACCCGGCCGGTGGTGAGGCATCGCACGTAGACTGCAATACGGAAGGCAGTAGCGAGCGCGCCAAGCAGAGAAAGAGAGGCGTCGCGTGCAGCTGCGCGCACGCGTCGACAGCGAGCCCGGCCGGTGGTGAGACAACGGTGCGCGCGCGCCGCAGAGCGCCTTGTTTTTTATGCTAGCTGCTGGTGGGCTGGGGTCGGCGCTGGGCCTTACGGGATCGCTGTTCGGCCTAAGGGCTTGTGATGTTGGACTAGAGCCCAGAGCCCCAGACAGTTCAACCACCATCACCACTTGGTTTAAGCTGTTCCGACAAAAAATTAGTAAATAGTATTTTTACTTTACAAATATCAAAAATATTTTTGATCAGTTTTAAAAATAAAAATTGACTGCCGAAAATAAAAAAGTTCACATAGTAAGCTTACAAAAAGAGTAAAATACACTGGAGGTACTAAAAGTATTTCAAATGTGTCAAGTATGTCCTAAAAGTTTGAAATCATTCACCGTGGGGCCTATATGTGTATTTTACCCGCGACTTTTAGGACTTACTTGACACACTTGAAATACTTTTAGGACCCCATTGAACGACATACACACATTTAGGACCCGCGGTGAACAATTTCAAACTTTTAGGACCTACTTGATACAATTGGAATACTTTTAGGACCTCTAGTGTGTTTTACTCTAAATTTTTCATATGTAAATATGCAATGCAAATTTGAAAAACATTCATGTATATTTTGTATTTCCTTACATGTTTCACAAACTATGGCGTTTTTTAAATGTGTACCATGTATTTAAAAATTATTCATGTATATGTACTGAATTGTTTTACGCATTTTTAGGAAGGTCCAAGTCTTAAAAACGATTATATAACAAAAAGATCGTAAGATTACCTCGGGTGAAGAATAACTTATTCTGCACCCTGGATGATAAATAGTATCACTATATATATATAATATCTAAAAAGGGTTAAAAAGGTGGATCAGGTAAAAATAAGAATGAAGAAGAAAAACACCGAGAAATGAACGGGAGAAAGACACTAAAACCGACTAAAAAACAGGATATTGTCCTTGCCCTGGGTGCCCACAACGTGAGCCTTAGGTTGACTATTCTACGCATAAGGCACAAAATAGGGTTCACAATCAAGCAAACACATTTTTGTGTGGCATCATGGCCAAAGCTGGAGTGCCCATGATATTTTGGTCTTGCTGATCTATGGCTCTAGGTCTTATTAATTACCGCCTAACATTCAACATGACATGATTTGGTGGTGTTCAAGACTTTATTTCATGCTCTTGATCTTTCTTTCTGGTGGTTCGGTAACTAAATAGTGGTTTGACAAGAGCATATGAGCACGGGTGTAGACCGACATTTTCGTGGTTTGGTATCCTATTATACAAGTTGATGGAGCCAAATACATGCCTAAAATCCTTAAGGTCACCCATAACCATATGGCTCAGCATGATTTTCACGCGGTTGCCATTGTGAATGCCCAACATGATGTATCAATGTTGTTTTAGCGGTGGGTTAGGAGGTCGAGCCCCTCCCCACAAAGGTGGCGGGGATTGAGGGTTATTACCGTGCCTAGTGGGGACGAGGAGGGTAGCAACGCACAACACGGTGATGGTTGTGACGGACAACACAGAGCGGCGGAAACCAACGACCGTCGTGATGCTCGGCGTGAAGGTGGCGGAACACAATCCATTTTTATCAAGCCTTCGCAAGCAGGGAGGCAGCCGGTGAATCTAGTGACAGAGTTAGGAGATGCAATGCTGTGAGGGGAAGGAACATGATTCGGGATGGGATTTGGGGGTCTTTCTTGCTGACTCGCACAAAGGGGTGAACATGCTAGGTGGGAAAAAAAACGAAAAACGATGGCAAGTAGGCGATCCAAGTAGTCCACCGTTGTGAGGTTTTACTTTGCTATAGGACACACTGTGAGGCACAGTTTATGCTTTTCTCTATAATTAATGATCCGTGCCCCTACGAGACACTCCATCTGTTCTATAATATCGTGCACATTAGCTTTTGCGGAGGGTGTGTCTAGAACTCAGTCGATTGAGATTTAAAGAAGTCTCGGTCAAGTGATGTCAACGTAATTGTATTGCTATGGGCTGCACGTAGATGCTACAAATCGGCAACAAAAAATGTTGCGATAATTTTGTAAGCAAAAACAACTAATGTTGCACCCGGTGTGACAAAATGCTATAACCGTCAATGGCGGATGTTGTGACCGCTGAGACGACATGCTACGAACGACGAGGGCGGATTTTGTGACTGGCGAGATGACATGCTACAACCAGCAATGGTGGTGGTGCAATCGGTAAAAATATATGTTGCAAACGGTGTGAAAAAATGCCGCGATGTCCATTGGATGGTGCTCCGTCCAGCATGAATCTTGATGCAAAAATTCAACGGTTGAGCATTCGAATGATACTCAGTCGACTTAGCAAGCCCTTTTTGCAAAAGTCAACCTTCAAAACTTTGATCAAGTTTATATATAGGTAAAATTATTTGTATCTACAATATACCATATGAAAATATATTCATGATATACTTGATCAAAATTTATGAAGTTTGAATTTAAAAATTTTATACGTACTACCTTCGTCCTAACTTCGTGCTAAATCAGAAACACTTACTTTGGGACGAAGGGGGTACTATATTTTAAAAAAGATGGAGTGCTAAGACTTTTATATATTTTGGGAATGAATGGAGTGCTCGATAACACACCACTGAAGATGATTCCAAAACACTTTCAGAACACACGTAGCAAAAGGAATTTGGGGCTCGGCGTGGCTGCTGCAACCACGCGTCCACGGTCTCTCGCAGTGACTTGGGACGAGACGCCAGTTCTTTTGAGGTGCAGCTTATTCATAAGCTGCGATGGGAATAAGCCTCATAGAAGCTGCTGTGGAAATAAGTCCATGAGAATAAGCTATCCAGTTCTTTTATCTCAGCTTATGTTCCGAGTTCTCTGGAGAAAAGTCTAGAATACCCCTAAAATGTAATTGTATGGCATTTAACTGAATTTTCTGTATATTGTAGCAGCAACTTGGACAACTTCATTCATACTCTCTTGCACTTGCAGAAAATACTAGCAGGACCAAACCAAACAACAATCAAAATGCTAGTGCTTGCATACAAATTTCTGAATGCATTCACTAGCAACATTCATCCTTTTTTTTACAGCAAGTAGAAACTTGGACGTGACCAAAAACTTCCTGTCAACAAAAATCAGCTACATGTATATCTATGTATACAGTTACCTGACATGTAACTGACAATTTCTCATGAAAATTCATATGCATCTCTGAAATAGAATTTAAAATAGGCAAACTGAATACTTCTTTTAATCGCCGTGAGATTTTCAAGCATTTGCTGCTCGATGGACAATCAGAGAACTAGCAGTGGGTGGCCATGGCGTCCAGACAAGTGCAGGTGTCGGGGCAGTGTGTTGACGACGACGGCGGCGGCGATGTACCAGGGGCTTCTTTGCCATGGGACGAGAGTGAGCGGAGTGGGGCGTCGAGGAGGAGCAGCCGGCATCGATCCATGCGGGGAAGGGGTCGGCGTCGATCCAGTCGAGCCCGGAAGCCGACGCCCACGGCCGCCGGAGGCGGGCAGCCGTCCTGCTTGCCAGAGGGGTAGCCGGTGTGGAGCAGAGCAGAGGGAGGCGGGGGAGGAGCGCGTCTACCCAGCACCGCCGACGTCCGAGGGGCGAGGCGAGGTCAGCGGCTGGAGGCGGGGTCGACGGCGGCGGGGAAACCCTAAAAATTCTCAATCGCGGGAGGAGAGGGATGACAGGGGTGCAGAGCGCTGCGGGTGTTTTTTTACTTCGGGGCTGGTACAGGGGAGGGGCGCGGTGGCATTTCAGCTGTAATTGTGTTCAAGTGCGAGGGCAAAGGGATATACCGCTTCGGTTTTTAAGTGATTGCCACGAGAAGCTGCGGCAGCTGCCCTACCCCAGCTTTTTTCCATTGTGAAGGAGAGAGCTGTGGAAATAAGTTAAGCTCCACTTCTGAAATGAGTTCTTTTAGGCTTTTGGCTTATTTTCACAATAAGTTAAAATAAGTTGCAAAAGAACTGGCCCCAAGCCGGCGGCCATAGCTAAATCCAGACAGAGAAACCACGGCAGAGCCGAGCCGGCCCTCTTCCCATCCCATTTGGCACTCTCGCATCCACGGCAGAGCCGAGCCGGCCCGCGCTCTGTCCCTATTTTTGGCCAACGTCGTTTCACTAATCACTAGCCACTAGCCACTAGCTCTCTTGCCTCCACGGCCCCGAGACCTCTCACTCCCCCGCAATGGCCAAGCAACGACGGAGCGGCGCCGGCGCCGGTAACGTCGCCTCTAACGCCGTCCGGCCGAAGCCGGAGCGGACGCGGAGGAGCGTGCCGCGGGGGCGCCCCTCCCAGCGCACATCCTCGTATCGCGGCGTCACACGGTACGCAGTGCTGTTTCCGATTCTTGCATCTTCTATTCTCCCTCGCGCGGAGAGAAACTGACGTACGCGCGTGCGCGCTGGCGCAGGCACCGGTGGACGGGGCGGTTCGAGGCGCACCTGTGGGACAAGAACACCTGGACCGAGCCGCAGAGGAAGAAGAAAGGGAGGCAAGTTTATCTCGGTGAGCAGAGCAGCCTCTCTCAGTCTATATCTCTGTCCCAAGGCCTCGGCCGATCGGTCTTGGCGTCGTTGAGATATATGAAAGCTGGCCGTCGTTGCAGGGGCGTACGGCGGCGAGGAGGCGGCGGCGCGCGCCTACGACCTGGCGGCGCTCAAGTACTGGGGCCGCGGCACCGTCCTCAACTTCTCGGTACCGCATCCAAGTCACTACTCCACTCATGATATCCACTGATGTCGCCAGCGGCATGCCTAGAGCTAGCAGAATGCAGGCACACGTACCTGACTTCTTAATTGGACTCTGACGAACATTTTGCAGCTGTCTAGCTACGACCAAGAGTTGAAGGAAATGGAGGAGCAGTCCAGGGAGGAGTACATCGGCTCGCTCCGGAGGTACACAAATAACTCCAATTTTTGGCAAGTGGTTCTGTCTGTTATCAGATCAGACAGCGTGGCAAAATGTAATAATGACACAAAAGATTTATCCTGACCTTATGGTTTTGTGATGATTACATATTGTCTGTTCCTCTCCTTTTTTTGACGCAGGAAAAGCACTGGCTTCTCAAGAGGGGTGTCCAAATACAGAGGCGTCGCAAGGTAGAGCTGATCTTGCAGTGCAAGATTTGTACAGTACTGAACATTTTTCAGATTCTTGCAAGAAAAACTCTGCGCGTATGTATGTGTCAGTGAAATTCAGAGATGTTGTTCGTCAAAAAATGAATTCAGAGATGTTTTTGCAGGCATCACCACAACGGCAAATGGGAGGCTAGGATTGGGCGTGTGTTTGGCAACAAGTATCTCTACCTAGGCACCTATGGTAAGTTACTGATCCTTTCTTAAGAGCTAAGACATAACTTTTATGGATGGATGAGTGGAATATGATAGGAGTTGTTGAGTAAACTGACGTGTTGTTGAGGGATATATTCTCTTTACCTGAGTCAGCATGGGCAACCAAAAGTTACCTGCTTGTGTCGTTATTAGATTGGTTGTGGCATTTCTCTTCTGAGACACGAGGGAAGTACAGAATTGATGATGCTGCACTCATTCTATTTTTCTAGAACAAACACTTTACCTTTATTTTATTTTATTTTTCAAACAAGACCGGCTTATAAAAGTTTATCATTCTTTTTCTAATTTTTTTAGCAGAAGTAGTACAAAACACTGCAAACATAGTAAAATTACATCTAAGTGAACAACCACTACTGTTGCTAGAATGAACAATCGACGCGCCACTCCCCTACTGGGAGCTGGCCTGACCTTGTCGATCACAACCTGAAAAAAAAATTCATGCACTTTCCTCTAAGGACTAGCACCATCGAGCCGCTATCATCGTCGTTGAAACTTTGCATCAATCTAACTGGCACCAGATCTTGCGGTCCCCCACACACGACGAGCAATCCACACCTCGTTGCCCCAATGAGACGACAAGAATCTACGAGGGTGCTCCGACTCCATCCTGACTGACAAATTCAAGAAGGATCGGAGGCCGAAAGACCGAAGATGAAGTCACATTGTCCGTCCGAGCGTGGACCTTGCAAGTGCTGAAAAACCCTAACTATACTAGCCGGAGCCGAGGCATCAAGGCCGCCCCTCCCCTGCCACAGGCCCCCAGAATGGCACACATAGGGGAGGTGAATCGACGGACTGACCTGTGGAGCCTAGAGGGGATTGGTTCTTCACTGTAGCCGTTGCTTTCGCGATGGGGAAAGGAAAAGATTGGACAACGAGATCGCATCTGAGAACAAACACTTTACGCTTGCTCTAGAACTTTGCTGGTTACAGTGGTAAATGGGCATCATTATGCACTAAAGCAATGAATGAAAAAAGAACAGATTTGTGTAGGAATTTCAGCGAGCTCGTTAGCAAACATTTTCTTCTCTGTGTTTAAACTAGGTGACTTTAAAACCATACCCAATTTCGAATCTCATCGTATGAACGTGTTTAATTTTGGTAAAAAGAGAAAGACCACCATTCATTTAGGAAATACGAGTATGTAGGAGCAGTACCCACTCAGGTAGCAAGTTTTTCAATCGGGTAAGAGCATCTACAGCCAGCACCTCAAAACCTCTCATACACCCGAGCGGACGGCCCGATGTGGCCGGTCACAAAAAAGCGACCCAGACAGGCGCCTCAAACGGATCTCAGACGCCTAGGCTGATCGGTACCCCACATATCTAGCCTAAATGTAGGGTGAATATGGGACATTCGGGCGCGTCTGCCACGTCGGACCCAACCCACGCTCGCCTACCCGACCCCATATATTCCTCCCCATCCAGTGCCCGGGCCAAACCCTAGTCACTTCACTCCACTCCCCTCCGCCACCCGAGCTTCCGTCTGGCGAACTCCGGCCTTCTCTGGCCTGGCGGGCAGCGGATCCGACGACGAGCAGTACAGATCCGTCGATTGGGGGTGTCGTCTCGTGCGGTTTGGAGAAGGCACTGGTCGTCCGCATTGCACTTCGCTACTCTTGGGAGGACATTGCCCGACCCACGACACGATGTATCCGTCGCGAGTTCATTGCGTCGACGCATCGGACGCTCGGATCCTCTGGCGCTAGATCATCGCGGTCCTCTTGGGAGCCTTCCAATCTCCCTTTCCCCATCACCGACCAACCGGAGTATGAGTCCCGGGACCGGTGTGCCCGTCGTGGGAAGAAGAGGAATGAGGGCGGCCGAGGCCCGTCTCGCTGGCGACATGGTGGCAGTGGAGGCGGCTGATGCGGTTGCACAGGCGGCCGCGGAGGAGGAAGCCATCAGCGCCCGCATTGTAAAGAAGCGGCGGTGGAGGAACACACGTGCCCTCGCTCGAGAGTAGAATCGGGCGGTCCGTGCCATGGCCAGACTGCCCCCCTCCCCCCCCGAAGGAGGAGAAGAAGGACAACTACGGGTCGGATAGCTCCGGCAATGAGCAGATCTGGCTCAATCCGTACTAGGTCTTCGACCGCTACTTCTGTGAGAAGGACGGCAAGGGCACCGGGAAGGGCAAGGGCAGCCGTGCATGACCTTGTCCGTGTAGGTTAAACATGCCAATTTTTGGTAGTCCGATCACATATCCTGATATAGTAGTTGGACAATGTGTGTAATGCATCGTTTACGTAGTTGCATGAGTTTGTATGAATTTAAGGTATATTAATTGAGGTGTCCGGTTGTGAGAAGAAAAATTTGAGGCGTGACCTGTCAATGTCCGTGGACACGACAGGGCCCGGGGCGTTTGAGGGATCAGAGTTGCTAAGTCCGGTTGTAGATGCTCTAAGGCCAAATCCAAAATCTTTTGAGGATAAGATGTATCATAAGAAAAGAAACAGTGCCAGGTATATCCTGAATGCCAAAGCAGATGGATTTGGCAAGAGCCGCCGTAAGCGCCTTCCTGTGTTAACCACAAAAAAAAATAGCAGCACCAAGTGACACGTCAGCACTTGCATCATACTACAACTAATAATCTTAAACCTTGATCTAACTACAGGACATCCATAAACCGCCATGACTTTTCTCGAAATGAAAAAAGCTTCCCACCCCACGGTCCCTCCTTGTGGGTGGAGCCATGGAGCAGAGGAGCTCGGGGCTCCTCAACCACGAGCTCCATCAGCACAGCTAAGCCTCGGAGGCGACAAGCAAAAACAAGTGACACGAGAGATTTGGCACCATTCCAACAAGATGCGCTTGCCACGCCACACGCAGTCACGCACGCGCACGTCTGACCACTGCCCAAAACGTTCCAACCAATCCCTCTCCATGCCTCCCTGCTGGGAACCTTGGTACTTGTCATTTGACCGGGCACTCGATCTATCGTGGCGTTTGGCAGTTACCGACGATTTCATAGGGATTTCTTTGCGTGAAACGATTTTTTTTTGTTACCATGCAATACCACTGAGATATGCATTTTTTGTGTGTGGCAGTGACGCAGGAGGAGGCAACCATGGCGTACGACATCGCCGCCATCGAGCACTGCGGCCTCAATGCTGTCATCAACTTCGACGTCAGTCGCTACATCAAGTGGCACCACCGTTGCCACGCTGACGACGCGGGCGGTCTCAACACCCCTCGCTGTGTCAATGATCGGTTGCAACCGCCCCAGACGAGTCCAACGTCTCATGCGGCGTCGGCGCTCGGCCCGCTGCTGAAAGCGCCCAGGTTGAAGGAGATGATGGAGCGGGTGGCAGCCTCCCAGATCAGCACCAACTCGCTGTCTTCGTCGTCGTGTCCCCCCTCAGCGCCACCACCGACGACACAGCGGCGGGAGACGAAGCCTAGAAATTCGTCAATGCGGTGTAGCTTCCCGGACGATGTGCAGACATATTTCGGGTGCGGCGATGAAGAGGGTATGAGCGGTTTGGCGGAGGTTGACACGTTCTTATTTGGGGACCTGGGCGTGTGCGCTGAGCTGGGCCTTTGATATGAACAATTCAGCTTTTCTCTCTCTTTGGAATGGACTATGTATTGTGTTTATAGCTTCGCAAAAGGATTTGCCTACTGCATAATGCAACATGCAGAATGTTAATTCCTGCGCAACCTCAGCGTGGCGTAAATAACCAGCATCATGATAAACTGGACGGTTGACAAGGTTGTGGGAGAAAAAACCAGACAAAAAAAAAGGCCGCCCCTGCAGGGACGACGGGCTTCCATGGGTTAGTCTGGATAATCCATCAAGTAAGTGATGGGCGGTGCTTTGAATCATATCATAGAGAGAGTAATTACCTTGTCGGGGTAGCTCAAGAGAATGATAGCCCAATAGGCTGTTGCTTTATACCGTGCTTGCCGCACGGTGGATCTGGCTCCCGACCGCCGCGCTTTATGCTGTGGGGCGTTGGCCAAAGTTGGCGATGTGGTACTAAACATGTACTCCGTACACAGCAGACATCGATCATAGCCTCACGGTAACACGGCGATCACTCAATTCCAGCGAGGGCGGCCAGCGGCGTCGCCATCGCGTGCCGGCTGCCGGAACCGAACGCCACGGCGGCACTGCCCTGCTCGCCCCCGCGCGCACCGGCCGCCGCCTGTGTGGAGTATCTTTGGGTTTTGTTGGAAGTGGGCCGGGCTGGTAATAAACGGCACCGGTGGACACGATGGTGCTACTAGGCCGTATGTGTTACCTAATTGCGCAATTGATTCATTTAGAAGAATGTTAGTATCCACAAGGGCTCGCCGGGAACCCCTAAAAAAAGGCTCACCGGAAAGCTTGGCTTGAGGAAACAGCAGATTCTTCAAATTCGGAGAGCGAGTTGAAGGCATGGACAAGTATGTGGAAGGCCAATGTCCCTTCTAAGGTTAAATTTTTCTTATGGAGGCTTGCCCAGCAATCTCTGCCCACGGCTGATCTTCTAACTCACAGAAACATGGCGACAATGTCTACATGTGGCCTTTGTGGAACGGACGATTCATGACAGCACTCACTCCTTCACTGTAATATGGTGAGATGCCTATGGGCGTTGGAACCCAGCCCTTGCTGAAACTGTTGATAACATAAGGGAACCGGAAGCCAAAGGGTGGTTATTTACATTAATTGACAGCCTACAACATGATGATTTCGTCAAGGTCGTAGTGACATTGTGGGCTATCTGGTACGCCCGAAGAAAGGCGTTACATGAGCACAATTCAGACCCCTCACGCGACCCATCATTTTATCAGTAGCTATATTAGGGAGCTCGGTGAGATCAAACCACATGGGACACAAGTTCCAGCAGCGGCAAGGGCACCCCACCTGCGCAGCACACCACCGGCGGCAGGTTTTGCTAAGATCAAAGTAGACGGAGCTACTTTCAGGAATCCAAATGCAGGATCTTTCGGTGTTGTGTGCAGGGATGAAACATGGAAGTTCATGGGCGCATCGGCTATCAAATGCGTTGGCATAACTAACCCAGCAGCTTTAGAGGCGCTAACCTACTGAGAAGCCATTTCATTGGCACAAGATCTCTTCCCCCCCCCCTCTCTCTCTCTCTCTCTCTCTCTCTTACACATGTGTTAATAGCATCAGACTGCCAAGAGGTTGCTACAAATACGAGGCGTGTATGGCGGCATCGTCAAGGAGATCAAATCTACTTCAGCCCAGTCCACGTCTTGTACCTCCATTTTCAAAGGACGTGAGACTAATATTGAGGCACATAGCCTCGCTAAGCACACTTTAAGACTTTCTTTAAGACGACATTTATGGCTCCTCGTTCCTTCGGACCTTAATTGTATCCCAATGTATTTACTATTTAGACTATGATAATTAAATAAAGTGTGTGTTTAGACTAAACAAACTAGTCCGGCAACAAATAAAGGACAAGCAAAATAAGTGTCGTGGCTTTAGTTCAAATTTACAATACACTTGTTTTGGGACGTAAGAAGTAATTTAAGAAATTATTAAAATACCTAAGGCCTTGTTCGGCTAAACCTCTCCCGGAGAGGTTTGAAGGGGATTGAGGGGGAGTTTGACTTATAAGGGGATTTAGTCCTTCCCAACCCACTCCATTTCCCTTCAAATTCCCTCCAACCGAACAAGCCCTAATTGGGAGACATCCCCCTCAAAAAATATTAATTGGGAAACACTAACGTTCAGACAGTTGATAACATGTGCGCTTTCGGCTGTCGTCGCTATCCGCAGCGTGCTCCGGTGGCCCCACACATATTTCTCAATCTTATCTCTTTAACTCCTCCAGGAATATCGCGCCATCTTCCCCAAAGTCTATTTCCTCGTTGTCAACTATCTCTTCCAGAAGCGAACCAACATGTGGTTGGATGGTTAGAGGGCAGTGGTATCCCCAGCCCACCAGGGTTCAAGTCCCGGTGCTCGCATTATTCCTTTATTTCAGGATTTCTGGCGATGCGATTTCAGTGGGAGGAGATGTTCCCGTCGACGATGAGGCGCCTACGATGACTTCGTAAATCTCAAGATGATATGCCGGCTCAGTCTTTCGGAGGTGCTCATAGGGGTAGGGTGTGCGTGTGTGCATTCATAGGGGTGAGTGCATGCGCGTATGTATGAGGGATTGCGTTTGTACTTCAAAAATACTATCTCTCCCAGAAGCAACCTTATCTCACTTTCCTTGTTCCATGGTGTCTCACCGTGCCGCTCCTAACAACAAGCCGCCACCACGGTTTCCTCCTTGACCACAGCAAGAACGACGACTTCCTCACCCCCTTTGCAGCAAGCCTCTCTCTCTCTCCTTCTCCCCCTCTCCCCTCTCACTCCCTCCCTCCCTCTCCCTATCCCCCTCTCCGTATCTCCTCCCATGACAGTCCCCGTCAAATAGGCATCATGAGAGGTGCCGCTACGGTGCGAGCAATGTTGGAAGAGTCATGCTTCTACGAACCGTGGCAGCGCAATGGCAACAGTTGCAACACAAGCGATGTTGCGGTAGCAACATGGACCGTGTTGCAAATGTCTGGTTTGCAGACCTCTGAGCGTGACGTGGGTCATGTTGCAAACCTCCGAGCGTAACATGGCTCGTGTTGCCAAGCACTCTCCGTGTAAACCTTCAACCAACTGGTGTTTAATTATCGGCGGTTGCACAAAACCGGTATAGTGGTAGAGGCGTAAGCACTGCTTTCAAGCTGATTTGATGCCCCAACAATAAGATTGCTTCTTTGATAGAGTAGATGGCTTGATTTGTCATGGCATCCATTCATGCGTGTTGTTTTTGTTGGATTATGGATGGGCTTAGGCCCATATAAGACACTAATCCCTGGTTAATCTTGAGGCCCATGTATGAGATGGCAGGTGGTGGGAAGTTTAGTCCCACCTTGCTAGTTGAGGAAAGTTGAGACCTCTTTATAAGGGTTGCTCTACCACTTGCCATTGGGAGCTTGGGAAGAGGAGTGGTACACGCGCGCTCCTCCTCCGCCGCCCGCCACGACGCGCGCGCTGCGGGTTGCGGGTTGCGGGAATGAGCCGAGCCGAAGCTTATTTTTGCCGCTCAGAGTTCACTCACTCCACTATTCCTCTCTCTGTGCTGCTTCCGGCGATCCCATCCCGACGACCGCAATAAGGTTTTTGGGGAGCGTCACGACGCGACTGCTCCCGATCCGTCCCCAACTTCGTCCTCCTCTGCTTCCACTAATTCCCCTGCATCGACACTATGGCCGACGACACCTCCTCCAAGAAGAAGGCCACGGACGACGCCGAGGCTGCTGCTGCCGCCGCCGCGTTGGCCTGGCCAACCGGAGGGTATGATCTGTTCATCCCTTGTTTACTCGTACTTATGCTAGCCGTATATGTGCTACTCATAGATGGTTTGATTCTATGTTCTGTACATGCTAGTATGCTTAGGTATCGCTATGAGATGCATACCTTTTATGCTATGCTTACTATTTACTCGTGGATAAGTCTAATCAGAAAAGTGCTAATATTTCCAACAATCCAAAAACCTTATTTTAGGCACTTTTCGATTCAAGGCTTTGCTGCTACTCTGAAACGGGAAAAGATTACCGGGACGCATTTTAAGCGTTGGCAGACTAGGACCACCTTGTGGCTCACAGCGATGAACGTGTTCTGGGTTGGTGGTGTGTCCCTCACAGAAACAATTGCTCCTGAACAGGAGAAGGCGTTTGGGGAGGCAACCACAATCTTTCCGGGAGCAGTTCTAGTGTGATTGGAGACAAGTTGGTTGACGCCTATATTCATATGGGTGTTGCCAAAAACTTGTGGGATGCGCTCGAAGTCAAATTCGGCGCAACTGATGCTGGCAGTGAGTTGTATGCCATGGAGCAGTTCCACGACTACAGGATGGTTGATAACCGTTCTGTATTGGACCAAGCTCATGAGATACAGTGCATTGCTAAGGAGCTAGAGCTCCTGAAGTGTGAGTTACCGGACAAGTTTGTCGCGGGTTGCATTATTGCAAAACTCCCTCCTAGTTGGAGGAACTTTTCTACTTCTCTCAAGCACTTGAGACGTGAATTCTCTGTTGAGGATGTCATTGGTCATCTCAGTGTTGAGCAGAACTCGAGAGCAACGGACTCGCATGTGAAAGGGGCAAAGGGTTCTTCTAGCGCCAATGTGGTGCAGAAGAACTTCCACAAGTTCAAGGGAAAGAACTCTATCCAGCAGAATACTACCTTTAAGAAGAAGGGTAAAAAGAAATACAAAAAAGAGAGATGGATGCTTTACTTGTGGTTCAGATGAACATTAGGCAAACAAGTGCCCAAACAAGTATAAGAAGTCAGCACAGGACTCCAAGTCTGTGAATGTCACTCTGAGCAACAATGATGCGGCATCTGAGTATGGTAATCTGTTTGCCATACTTTCAGTCTGTCAGTCCACCGATTGGTGGATTGACACTGGGGCCAATATTCATGTGTGTGCTGATGTGTCTTTGTTTTCTTCCTACCAGGTCGCACGAGATTGTTCCGTCCTGATGGGGAATAGCTCGCATGCTTCTGTTCATGGTGTTGGCACGGTAGATCTGAAGTTTACTTCGGGAAAGATCGTGCAACTGAAGAACGTGCAGCATGTCCACGCCATAAAGAAGAATCTCGTTAGTGGCTCCCGTCTATGTAAAGAAGGGTTTAAGTTAGTATTTGAATCTAACAAAGTAGTCGTATCTCGGTATGGACTATTTGTTGGAAAAGGATATGATTGTGGTGGTTTGTTCCGCCTTTCCCTGTAGGATTTCTGTAATAAAGTCGTGAACCAAATTCATTCTAATGTGAACGAATCTGAGGTTTGGCATTCATGTCTTTGTCACATAAATTTCGGTTGTATGACGCGGCTAGCTAAGATGGATTTAATCCCGAGTTTCACTTTAGCCAAAGGCTCTAAGTGACATGCGTGTGTGCAAGCTAAGCAACCTCGTAAGCCTCACAAGCCTGCGAAGGAGAGACACCTGACACCATTAGAGCTCATACATTCAGATCTCTGTGAGATGAATGGTGTGTGACTAAAGGTGGAAAGAAATACTTCATGACTCTGATTGATGATTCCACTAGATTCTGCTATGTGTATTTGTTAAATACTAAGAATGAGGCTCTACACTACTTTAAAGTCTATAAGGCTGAAGTTGAGAACCAACTTGAGAAGAAAATAAAACGAGTCCGGTCTGATCGTGGTGGAGAGTACTTTTCTAATGAGTTTGATTTATTCTGTGCGGAACATGGTATTATTCATGAGAGGACGCCTCCCTACTCACCCCAGTCAAATGGGGTTGCCGAACGGAAAAACCGTACTCTCACTACTAGGGAAAAGCCTATACACAGAATTTTACCAGTAGCGTTGTACAAAATCAAGCGCTGCTGCTACTTAGTAGCAGCGCGCGTAAATAAACCACGCTACTGCTATGACTTTAGCAGTAGCGCGTACTAGCGAAAAGCGTTGCTACTACGTTTGAACTGGGCGCACATGGCTAGCCCAACCTAGCAGTAGCGCGTATAATGGCCCAGCGCTACTGCTAATCTCCTTAGCTGCAGCGTGTATTCCAGAACGTGTTGTAGCTAACGTAGCAGTAACGCCCTTTCTGGAACGCGCTACTGGTACTTCTGACTTAACCACGCGGTTCGTCCTTCCCCATGGCCATTTCATCCCCCAAATCAACTCCACTCTCGCTGCCGTCGTCGCCCCTCGGCCGCCGCGCGCTCTCCCCACGCCGCCCCGACCCCAGATTCAACGCCGGCCCCGCCGCCGACCTCAACGCCGCCCGGGACGCCGCCCCCGACCCCGACCTCAACGCCGCCCCCGACCCCCCTGACCTCAACGCCGTCCCGGAGCCTCGACCACGACCTCGACGCCGCCTGCCCCTCCCTCGTCGCAGGCACCCGAGGTGAGCACGCCTGCTCCTCCCTCTCCCCTACCTCTGCCTAGGGTTTCTACCTCCATCAAATTAGTTAGGGTTTCTACCACTTTCCACCCCTATAGGTTCATCAAATTAGATGGTAATTAGGGCAGTAGTTCTTAGGTACTAATTAGTTAGTAAGAACTAGGTACTAATTAGGTACTAGAATATTTTTATTTATAGTAAGTTTATTTTTAGTAAGAACTAGTTGAATTAATAGAACTAGTTAGTAAGAACTTGTTGCTATTTTTTTAGTTAAAGCAATTTTCCCGCATCGACGTGGACGATGCCTATCCCGCATCCTCGTCGTCGAGTCGGCGGAGGACGACACCTGCTTGACCAGATGGGCCATGTCCGGGACTGGGCTCCGCCGGGGTGGTACTGGGAGGCGCTACCTACCGGGGGGCGCAGGTTGGTGAGGAGCCAGCCTGTCGTTGACCCGAACCTTCTTTGGTGGCGGTCGCGTGGGCCAGTGACGGTCCAGAGGCTCGAGGACTCCGCGGAGGTGGTGCGTCACCGTGTCAGTGAGGAGGACGCGCACGTCCGTCGCTACTTGTTTGCGTTGGAGCACAGGTTCTCCAGGGATCTCACTGGAGCTATGATCCTGTGATGGTTCCTTCTCTGTGGGTGTCCACCGCCCGCGCCGATACCCGTCGTGTGCTAGGGTTTTAGTTGTACTAGTGATGTTATATGTATGACACTATTCGGGATGTATTAGTGATAATATTCGACGATGTACGGACGCATGAGATGATTTACTTTTGCTTATTGAATGCATGCTAATTTGAGTCTTATAAGATATTTTGAAATGTATATCTTGTGTTGCTCAATATCCAAGTGGCCGGTCATGTTTGCAGGTTACACCTCCGAGTGGCCTATGTTTTGCCGGAGTGTTGATTCATTTCCATTCTGGTAAATTTCAGGCGCTCGATATATCCTATTTTAGCAAAGGTCATGCCGGATTTTTCCGTGAATTTTGGCATGACTTTTGCCAGAATATGTAGGAAATATCGAGTGCCCCGGATTTGTGTGTTGAGTATCCTGGTAGTTGTCTTTTATTGATTTTCAATTAATGTTTTAACTATGAACATAGGAAATGTTTGACGACAAAAAGGATTTCGGTATTTGCAAATACTGCGAAGACGAGCGCGGCCTGTGCGACGGAATCTTCCTAGATGATGATAGGCGCTTCAGCATCAAGCTGGATGAGAACTTCGAAGTGGATACAGTAAGTCTCAACGACAAGTCTTTTTTCGTAATTAAGCATGACATCTGCTTCATTTGCTTCAACTTATATTTTTTTACTATTCTACTAGCATATCTCCTGCCATGCAAGAGTTTTTGTATTGGATAAGATAGGTTTCAGTCATACTATGGAGGTAAAGAAAGTTTATTTGAAGACCGAGCATGGTTATATTTTCCACGCAAAATTATACAATTCAGACGACTACACCTATTTTGGATGCAAAACATGGCGAGCACTATGCAAGACTTATGCATTTGAGCCTGATATGGTTATCACCTTTGATATTCGTCCGGAAGAAGATATTGAAGGTAATACCGACATCTGGGTCGATGTGCAGACGCCTCCAGTTACACCAAAATGTAAGTTCTTCAACCATATTTATGTCTTTGATATTGTTTATTCAAAAATAGTTGACAACTAATTTGTATTGTCAGCTTATTTCGGTGCAAGCAAACATGTCCGGCGCTTGGTAGACAGGACCTACTACTGTCCTGGGGCTGAACTAAACTGCGAGGAGCTAAGTCATTATGTTTCATGGCTTGAGGATCTTGATACCGTCAAGACAAATTTTCTTCCTGGACTTAGAAATCTTAGTACTGAAAACGTGTGACCAATAGTGTTCTTCATGAACTACGGTCACATCTATTTAGGAAGGATGGTAAGATTTTTACTATTTGTCCTCAGTGTATCTTTTCCATACATTATTTGTGAAGCTAAACTTCATTGCTAAGTATGTGACCATACGATGTTCTTCAACAGGGACTCCCGATGAATGTTGTGCCTTATGGGATCGAGACTAAAGGTACCATGAGTATTATTAGCTTACGGCCAAGATATCCTACATGTTACTTTAGTGCATTCAAGATCAGCGATGAATGCTTAATAGTGCAAGAATGGACCAGATATGTGATGGGGGAGCGCAGACAAGTACTAGGGGGTAGCAAACAGATGTGCTACCCAAAATTAGGAGACAGGTTCATCTGTATGCTCCAACTTGATCAAGAAGGAGAGCTACACATGCTTTATGTTCTTTTACCTAAGAGAGAGCAGCAGGAGTGATTAGTTAGAAATGAGTTTGAGGATGATGATGTGCTACACTATTACTATGATGATAAAATAGCTAGTGTTGGTGGTAATGACTGATGATTATTATTAGCTAGTGTTAGTGGTGATTAAATAAATATTGTTGGTGCTAATGATTATGATGATGATTAAATAGCTTGTGCTGGCGGATTAGATTCAACTAGAGGCAACATGTGGTGCACATCGAAAGTACTATTAGTCCAAACTAGATCAAGTTTGGATTAGTAGTATACTTTTGACATGCACCACATATTGCCTCCACTTGAACCTAATCCACCTTCATTTGACACACTGTTATGGACATAATGATCTAAACCTCATAACTGGTATTGTATCAATATTTGTACGATGGCGCATAAATACACTAAAAATAAAAAAATAAAAAATAAAAAAACAATACTAGTAGCGATGGAAAGAAAACACGCTGCCAGTAGTTACATTAGCAGCAGCGTGGGAGTGAACAAGCGCTGCAGCTATTTGTCCTAGCAGTAGTGCATGCGGCACGCGTTACTGACTGCAATAGCTGTAACGCCTTATTAGTAGCGCGCCTACCTGAAGGAAATATGCCCTAGAGGCAATAATAAAGTTATTATTTATTTCCTTATAATCATGATAAATGTTTATTATTCATGCTAGAATTGTATTAACCGGAAACATAATACATGTGTGAATACATAGACAAACAAAGTGTCACTAGTATGCCTCTACTTGACTAGCTCGTTAATCAAAGATGGTTATGTTTCCTGACCATGAACAATGAGTTGTTATTTGATTAACGAGGTCACATCATTAGTTGAATGATCTGATTGACATGACCCATTCCATTAGCTTAGCACCCGATCGTTTAGTATGTTGCTATTGCTTTCTTCATGACTTATACATGTTCCTATGACTATGAGATTATGCAACTCCCGTTTACCGGAGGAACACTTTGGGTGCTACCAAACGTCACAACGTAATTGGGTGATTATAAAGGAGCATTACAGGTGTCTCCAAAGGTAGATGTTGGGTTGGCGTATTTCGAGATTAGGATTTGTCACTCCGATTGTCGGAGAGGTATCTCTGGGCCCTCTCGGTAATACACATCACATAAGCCTTGCAAGCATTACAACTAATATGTTAGTTGTGAGATGATGTATTACGGAACGAGTAAAGAGACTTGCCGGTAACGAGATTGAACTAGGTATTGGATACCGACGATCGAATCTCGGGCAAGTAACATACCGATGACAAAGGGAACAACGTATGTTGTTATGCGGTCTGACCGATAAAGATCTTCGTAGAATATGTAGGAGCCAATGTGGGCATCCAGGTCCCGCTATTGGTTATTGACCGGAGACGTGTCTCGGTCATGTCTACATTGTTCTTGAACCCGTAGGGTCCGCACGCTTAAGGTTACGATGACAGTTACATTATGAGTTTATGCATTTTGATGTACCGAAGGTTGTTCGGAGTCCCGGATGTGATCACGGACATGACGAGGAGTCTCGAAATGGTCGAGACATAAAGATTGATATATTGGAAGCCTATGTTTGGACATCGGAAGTGTTCCGGGTGAAATCGGGATTTTACCGGGTTACCGGGAGGTTACCGGAACCCCCCGGGAGCCATATGGGCCTTCATGGGCCTTAGTGGAAAGGAGAAAGGGGCAGCCCAAGGTGGCTGCGCCACTTCCCCCTCCCCTAGTCCTATTAGGACTAGGAGAAGGTGGCCGGCCCCCCTCTCTCTCTTTCCCCCCCCCTTGGGGAATCCTAGTTGGAATAGGATTGGGGGGGGAGTCCTACTCCCGGAAGGAGTAGGACTCCTCCTGCGCCCTCTCCCTGGCCGGCGCCCCCCTCCCCCCTTGGCTCCTTTATATACTGAGGTAGAGGCACCCTAGAACACACAAGTTGATCCACGTGATCTATTCCTTAGCCGTGTGCGGTGCCCCCTGCCACCATATTCCTCGATAATACTGTAGCGGAGTTTAGGCGAAGCCCTGCTGCTGTAGTACATCAAGATCGTCACCACGCCGTCGTGCTGACGGAACTCTTCCCCGACACTTTGCTGGATCGGAGTCCGGGGATCGTCATCGAGCTGAACGTGTGCTCGAACTCGGAGGTGTCGTAGTTTCGGTACTTGATCGGTTGGATCGTGAAGACGTACGACTACTTCCTCTACGTCGTGTCATCGCTTCCGCAGTCGGTCTGCGTTGGGTACGTAGACAACACTCTCCCCCTCGTTGCTATGCATCACATGATCTTGCGTGTGCGTAGGAAATTTTTTGAAATTACTACGAAACCCAACACTACCCGCGCTACTAGTGAGCACAAAACCAGCGCTACTGCTAGGGTTTTCCCTAGTAGTGTCTAACTGATTTGGCTAACACCATATTAGATACATCGGGTTTATCCAAGGCATGGTGGGGGGAGGCTGTATTGACATTTTGTTATGTCCTGAATAAAGTTCCCACAAAGGATAATAAGACTACTCCCTATGAGCAATGGGAAAAGAAAAGAACTACACTCTCTTACTTGCGCACTTGGGGCTGTTTGGAGAAAGTCAATGTGCCGATAATAAAAAAGCGCAAGTTGGGACCAAAGACCGTGGACTGTGTTTTTCTTGGCTATGCCAAGCATATCATTGGCTATAGATTTCTAGTGGTGAAATCTAAGGTACCTGACCAGAAGGTTGGTACAATTATAGAGTCTAGGGATGCTACATTCTTTGAGGATATTTTCCCCATGAGAGATATGCAAAGCGTTTCTAGACTGGACTCTGATGAGACTCCTGAACCTGCTATTCCGATGGAATACTATGAACATCAAAGTGATGAGAGTGCCAGGGAGGATGACGAGGAAGTTCCTGTTAGGAGCAAGAGACAAAGGACTGCAAAGTCCTTTGGTGATGATTTCCTCGTGTACCTCGTGGATGATGATACTCCCAGTACCATTTCAGAAGCTTATGCATCTCCGGATGCTGGCTACTGAAAGGATGCGGTCTGTAGTGAGATGGATTCCATCTTGGCTAATGGGACATGGGAGATCACTGAACGTCCCTATGGTTGTCAACCATTAGGATGTAAGTGGGTGTTCAAGAAGAATCTTAGGCCCGATGGTACTGTTGAGAAGTACAAGGCTAGGCTTGTGGCCAAGGGTTATACCCAGAAAGAAGAGGATTTCTTTGACACTTATTCACCTGTGGCTAGACTGACAACCATTCGAGTGTTACTCGCTTTGGCTGCCTCGCATGGTCTTCTCGTTCATCAGATGGACGTTAAGATGGCTTTCCTTAACGGAGACCTAGACGAGGAAATTTACATGCAACAGCCGGATGGCTTTGTAGGAAATGGTCAGAAAAGAAAGGTGTGTAAGCTAGTGAAATCTTTGTATGGCCTGAAACAAGCGCCTAAGCAATGGCATGAGAAGTTCAACACTACTCTGACATCTGCTGGCTTTGTTGTGAACAAAGCTGACAAATGTGTATACTATCGCTATGGTGGGGGCGAAGGAGTTATACTGTGTCTGTATGTCGATGACATACTGATATTTGGGACCCACCTCAAGGTCATTGAGGAGGTCAAGTCTTTTCTATCTCACAACTTTGAGATGAAGGACCTGGGTGTGGCTGATGTTATCCTGAAATCAAGCTACTGAGAAATTATGAGGGTGGAATTACACTTTTGCAATCCCACTATGTTGAGAAGATTTTGAGCCGTTTTGGATATTCGGACTGCAAACTTTCTGCAACAACATATGATCCTAGCGTGCGGATTCGAAAGTTCGAAGGCACGACTATAGATCAATTGAGATATTCTCAAATGGTTGGTTCACTGATGTACCTAGCATGTGGTACTCGTCCTGACATCTCATTTGTTGTGTGCAAACTGAGCCAGTTTGTTTCCAATCCGGGAGATGTGCATTGGCATGCTGTAGAGCGAGTGATGCGTTATTTGCAAGGTACTGTGAACTATGGAATTCACTATTCTGGGTACCCGACGGTACTTGAGGGGTATAGTGATTCGAATTGGATATCTGATGCTGATGAGATGAAAGCCACAAGTGGACATGTCTCCACACTTGGTGGTGGTGCTATTTCCTGGGAGTCTTGCAAGCAGATGATCTTAACCAGATTGACTATGGAAGCAGAACTCACAGCATTAGACACATCATGCGTCGAAGCAGAATGGCTTCGAGAGCTTTTGATGGATTTGCCGGTGGTTGATAAATCAGTGCCGGCTGTCCTTATGAACTGTGACAATCAAACAGTGATTGCCAAGGCTAAGAGTTCAAAGGACAACATGAAATCCACAAAGCACATAAGAAGAAGATTGAAATCTGTCAGAAAATCAAGAAACTCCGGAGTAATAGCATTGGATTACATCCAGACGGCTAAGAATCTGGCAGACCCTTTTACGAAAGGGCTATCACGGATTGTGATAGAAAATGCATCGAGGGAGATGGGTATGAGACCCACGTAAGTTGCCATGGGGGTAACTCAACCTATGTGATCGGAGATCCCGTGAATTAGGACCTGGGAAAACAATCCAGCGGTCAACTGAGGAGAGTATCCTTAATTAACCCACTCCGTTGGATATGCACAATACTCTCAATTCTGTAAGGCAGGCTGACTTTTGTCTTAATGTGTTCCAAAACTTGTGTAAGCAAGATGCTAACCTACAGAGAATTCTTTGGAGGAACACACCTATGTGAGCCCGACTGCTGATCACACTCTATGAGATTGGGTAATCTCTATTAAGCTCATGAGAAGGTACGGAGTATGACTAATAAGCTCCACCCGTGGGGTTTAGCCTACGGCAGCCACGTATCAGCTGACAACAGGCGAAACTTCTGCACGTCAAACTGACAATTCAAGGCATAGTCCATTGTTCAGTTGTGAAGAAGTCTAATCCTGTTGCTTTACGTGGAAGTTCAACTTAACAGTCTCCACTAAAAATTCTGGTATATCAAACATTGTTTGGAACAGTTGACAAACTTATGTGCCTCGAGATCTGGTGGGGGATTGTTGGATTATGGATGGGCTTAGGCCCATATAAGACACTAATCCCTGGTTAATCTTGAGGCCCATGTATGAGATGGCAGGTGATGGGAAGTTTAGTCCCACCTTGCTAGTTGAGGAAAGTTGAGACCCCTTTATAAGGGCTGCTCTACCACTTGCCATTGGGAGTTTGGGAAGAGGAGTGGTACACGTGCGCTCCTCCTCCGCCGCCGCCCGCCTCGCCACGACGCGCGCGCCGCGGGTTGTGGGAATGAGCCGAGCCGAAGCTTATTTTTGCCGCTCAGAAATGGTTAATTAATTGTTAATTAATTAACGAGTCGCTTACAGAAGCGCCACTGTCCGAGACGTGGGCTGTTCGCGGACTCTGTCGTGGGCCTGGCCTAGGCCCATCTACCTGACGGCCTATATAAGAAGGCACTGGCCAGTGGAGTGAACCCTAACTCAGTTCACTCACTCCCTCTCGTACAATCCTAGCCGTCAGCTACTGTTCCTCTCTCTGTGCTGCTTCCGGCGATCCCATCCCGACGACCGCGTGCACGGTTGGTCGGGAGAGCAGGTGCCTCCGGAACCCTGTTGTTCGAGATCCTGCCCGAGAGAACGGCAATAAGGTTTTTGGGGAGCGTCTCGACACGACTGCTCCCGATCCGTCCCCAACTTCGTCCTCCTCTGCTTCCACTACTTCCCCTGCATCGACACCATGGCCGACGACACCTCCTCCAAGAAGAAGGCCACGGACGACGCCGAGCCTGCTGCTGCCGCCATCGCGTTGGCCTGGCCAACCGAAGGGTATGATCTGTCCATCCCTCATTTACTCGTACTTATGCTAGCCGTATATGTGCTGCTCATAGATGGTTCGATTCTATGTCTGTACGTGCTAGTATGCTTAGGTATTGCTATGAGATGCATACCTTTTATGTCATGCTTACTGTTTACTCGTGGATAAATCTAATCGGAAAAGTGCTAATATTTCCAACAGTTTTTGAGTGCTCGGGAGCTCAGCTTGAGAATCTGCATCAACCACGAGCTCCATCAGCACAGCAAGTCTCGCGGGCAACGACCAAAAATGGGTTCCATCAGGATGCGCTTGCCACGCCACACGTAGTCACGCACGCACACGATCTGATCCATTGCCCAAAAGGTTCCAATCGATCGGTCCCTCTCCATGCCTCCCCGCTGGGAACCTTGCACTTGTCGTTTGACCCGGAAGTCAGATCTACCGTCGCATTTGGCAGTTACCGACGATTTCATAGGGATTTCTTTGCGTGAAACGATTTTATTTTGTTACCATGTAGTACTACTGAGAAATGCATTTTTCCTGTGGCAGTGACGCATGAGGAGGCAGCCATGGCGTTGCCATCGAGCACCGCAGCCTCAATGTCGTCACCAACTTCAACGTCAGTCGCTACATAAAGTGGCACCACCGCTGCCACGCCGATGACGCGGGCGGTCTCAACACCGATCTCTGTGTTAAAGATCGGTTGCAGCCACCCCACGTGAGTCCACCGTCTCGGCGATCTCCCAGGTTGAAGGAGATGATGGAGCGGGTGGCGGCCTCCCAGAGCAACACTGACTCGCCGCCTTCGTCGTCTTGTCCCCCCTCACCGCCACCATCGACGACCCACCGGCAGGAGCCGAAGCCTAGAAATTCGTCCCGAACGACGTACTTCGGGTGCGATGATGAAGAGCACATCAGCGTCTACGCGAAGGCTGACGCGTTCTTATTTGGGGACCTGGGCGTGTGCGCCGAGCTGCGCCTTTGATTTGAACAATTCAGTTTTTTTTTTTGAATGGACAATGTGTTGTGTTCATAGATGCGTAAAAGGAATTGGGTGCAGCCTGCATAATGTAATATGCAGTGTGTTGAATTTCCTGTGCAACCTCAGCATAAGAGAGACTGTTGACAAGGTTGTGGGAGAAAAAATCAGATAAAAAAAAAAGGCCGCCCCTGCAAGGACGACGGGCTGTTATGGTTAGTTTCCGTAATCCATGAACTGGGCCGCTGTTTAGAATCATCATAGAGATAGTATTTACCTTGTCGAGGTTTTCTCAATTGGAATTGGAATTTTAGCTGAATAAGCTGTTGCTTTATACCGTGCGGCACAGCCTCCCGACCGCCACCTTTTATGCTGTGGGGTGAGACCGCAAGTTGGCGATGTGGTACTAAACATGTGCACAACAGACATCGATCACAGCCTCACGGTAAAACGGTGATCGCGTGCCTGCAAAACGACGAGCACGCGCGCGTCGTACCTCACTCAATTCGAGCCGCGGCGAGTTTGCAGAGCACGTGCCGGACGTGCTTACTCTCGTGGAGAACTGCCAGGGCAGAGCACGTGCCGGGCGTGCTTACTCTCCGCTGGCTGGCCTCTCGGCTGCCGGAGCCGGGCCACTGCCCTGCTCGCCGGCGTTGGATCTTCTTTGGGATCCTGAACGATATGGTAAGATGGACTGTGTTGGAAAATGGAATTGGCCCTTTAAAAAAAAGACTGAAAGGGTGAAACATGTCTTTTGAAAAATGTGCAATTGAAATAGATTTTTTTTTTGCGAAACAACCCAATGAAAAGTGAAATGTAGGTTCTCAATTGTGAAATAGCAACCACGGGAAGTGAAATTATAGTGCGACATTGCGAATTTGATTATTTAAAAAATGTGAAACAATTTATTTCAAAAGAGTGAAATAGTTTATTTGAAAAATGTGCAATTGAATTTTACTTTTTGTGAAACAAGCCAGTGAAAAGTGAAATGTAGGTTCTAAATTGCGAAATAGTAATCACAAAAAGTGAATTTGTAATGTATCAGTGTGAAACTGATTATTTAAAAATTGGAAATAAATTATTTCAAAGAATGAAATAGGTTATTTGAGAAATGTGCAATTGAAATATATGTTACTTTTTGTGAAACAAGCCAGTGAAAAGTGAAATCTAAATTCGAAGTTGTGAAATCGTATCTAGAGAAAGGTGAATTTTGCAATCCATCAGTGTGAAATTGATTATTTTGAAAATGTGAAATAAATTATTTCAAAGAGTGAAATAGGTTATTTGAGAAATGCGCAACTGAAATATATGTTATTTTTGTGAAACAACTCAGTGAAAAGTGAAATCTAAATTCGGAGTTGTGAAAAAGTACCTGGAAAAAGTGAAATTGTAATGTATCACTGTGAAGTTGATTATTTTGAAATGTGAAATGTATGTTCAAATTTAAACATGGTTAAAAAATATCCAAGATTAGTCTTATTTCAAAGGTTTTGACGCAAGGTGTTCAAATATAAAAAATCAAAACGAATATATGGTTTAAAAGATATGAATGTTATAAATTAGCCAAGGTGAAAATATATATTTAATTTATTGTGTGAGAGAAAAGAGAGAGTGTGGGTCTGCCAGATTACTGTCACATGTGAAGTACAGTGATGTGCCAGCTATTGAAATACCAAATATTTTATAAACATCGCTTAGGAAAACTAATTGGGAAACGTACCTCAGAAAATAAATTCGGAAATGCAAAAGAATAAAATAAAATTGGGAAACGCTCACGTTCAGGTGGTTGATAACATGTGTGCGTCGGCTGCCTCCCATTCTGTCACGTGCTCGGATAGCCCCACATCGTAGTTTTCAATCATATCCTTTTGACTCCTCCAGGAACATCGCGTCGTCTTCTTAAAGGCTAAAGTCCATTTCCTCGTTGTCTGGAAGCAATCTTATCTCACCGTCTTATTCCACGACATTCCCACTGTGACGCTACTTGAAACAAGCCGCCACCACGGTTTCCTCCTTCCTTGCAGCAGCAAAAACGACTTCCTCACCCCTTTGCAGCAAGTCGTCTCTCTCTCTCTCTCTCTCTCTCTCTCTCTCTCTCTCTCTCCTCCCACGGCAGTCCCCATCGAACTAACATCACGGGAGTCGCTGCCGCGCTGCGAGACATGTTGGAAAAGGCATGTTTCTGCAAACCGCGTCAATGCAACGACAACGGCTGCAATGCAAGTGATGTTGCAGTGGCAACATGTCTCCTATTGCAAAATGTCTGGTTTGCAGACCACCAAGCGCGAAGTGGGTTATGTTGCAAACCTCTAAGGGTGCCATGGCTCATGTTGCCAAGCACTCGCCATTTAAATATTCAAGTGCAACATAACCCATGTTGCAACCTCCATGCACAACATGACCCATGTTGCAAACCTCATCAGCTGGATTGGACGGCTACTACGCGATGGATTTGACGGCTCGAGACCCAGCCGATCTTCTGAAACATCAATGGGCCGACACGTAGCATTGTGCTAACTAATTAGGTCTTTGAGGCTTGGCTTGTACTAGGGTCCACAAAATCTTACGTTTTCTCTTGACGCAAAAAAAACTCGCATGGAAATGTCAGTGACTTAGACATCACCTTTTCTGCTACCGCCTCTAACCCTCTTATTAGGTTGGGGTAACCCAAATCAAATCGTCCAGGGTCTCCTTCAGTTCATTATAGTGTTAGAATTTTGCATGTTTTTTCATGGCAACTGTAGAAGGATTTTGGCATTGTTTTGTTCATTATAAAAAGAGGTTACCTCTGTCTTCATGTGGGGCAGTACCCAAGACCGATCTTGGTTGATGAGTTACCCACCAACACTTTGGCCTGACATGCGAACCAACCTGTGGTTAGATGGTTGGAGGGACTGTGGTATCTCCATCCCACCAGGGGTTCAAATCCTAGTGCTCGCATTTATTCCTGGATTTATTTCAGAATTTTCGGTGATGCACATTCAGTTGGAGGAGACGTTTCTGTCGACGACGAGGTGCCTATGATGACTTCGTAATTATGAAGATGATATGTCGGCTTAGTCTTTCAGAGGTGCTCATAGGGATAGAGTGTGTGTGCTTTCATAGAGATGAGTGTATGTGCGTGTATATGAGCGCTTGAGTCTGTACTGTGTTCCAAAAAAACACTTTGGCATAATAGGAGCGGACGCGCTCCCTCCGCCAAGGGCCCAATAAACCCGGACGGAAGGATTATTGGTTTGACATTCTATCTCACGAGAGTCATATTCTCGGTCATGGTGTATTCAACAAGCATAGATTTTGACCTCTTTTAGTGGGTGGCTCGTGTGGCTTTTGAAAGTCTCTAAGTGGTTGTTTGGATATGGGGAATTTGACGTAAGATTTTAAAAAACGAGTTTTTGAAGGACTTTTAGAAAATTGGTTTTGGTTAGTTATCTTTTTACAATAAGTACATACAATTCAAGGAGGTGTGATGCTTCCGCTCGCTCTTGGTACCTATAATTCATGGAGGTGTGATGCTTCCACTCCTGTAGTCGCCCAGGTTTAAGAAGATGAAGGAGCAGGTGACGGTTTTAGAGAGCTTCACCGTTGTGTTCCCCCTCACCGTCACCACCGACAACCGAGCTGGGCCTTCGATTTGAACAATTCAATTCTTGTTTTTTTGTAAATGGTCAATGTGTTGTGTTATAGATGCGCAAATGGATTTAGCTATTGCATAGTGCACCATGTTGAACTCGTGCGCAACCTCAGCATAGCATAATAACCAGCACGTATGAGACTGTTGACAAGGTCGAGGTCGTGGGAGAAAAAATCAGACAAAAGAAAAATAAAAAAAAGGCCGCCCCTGCAAGGACGACGGGCTTCCATGGTTAGTTTCCACAATCCATCAACTGGGCCGGTTGTTTAGAATCATAGAGATAGTGATTACCTTGTCGAAGTTTTCTCAATAGAATTTCATAGCTGAATAAGCCATTGCTTAAACCGTGCTTGCCGCACGGTGAAACAGGCTCCCGAGCGCCACCTTTTATGCTGTGGGGTGCTGGCCAAAGTTGGCGATGTGGTACTAGACATCTACGTACACAACAGACATCGATCACAGCCCCACGGTAAAACGGCGATCGCGTGCGATCACTCAATTCCAGGCTTCCAGCGAGGGAGTCATCGCCATCGCGTGCAGCTGCCAAACGACGAACACGCGCGCGTCGTACCTCACCTAATTCGAGCCGGCACGCCCGTCACCGCGAGTTTGCAGAGCACGTGCAGGACGTGCTTTACTCTGGCGGGGAACTGCCGGGGCAGAACACGTACCGGACGTGCTTACTCTCCCGGCTGCTGGAACCGGACGCCACTGCGGCACTGCCTGCTCGCCGCCGCCTGTGTGGAGTTTCTTTGAGTTCTTGAACGATATGGACTTTGTTGGAAGTGGGCCGGGCTGGTAACAGACGACAGTCACGACGACACTGGTGGACAGAATGGTGCTAGGCCGTATGCGTTAACAAATTGGGCAACATTCCCCTCAAAACAAAACAAAAACTAATTGGGCAACAAATGAACAACAAGCAAAATAAGTATTGTGGTTTTAGTTCAAATTTACACGAATTTAAACTAAAGCCACGACACTTGTTTTGAGACGGAAGAAGTAATTAAGAATCTTTGAACTTGTTGAGCTGTATCCTCAGCACAGAAAGTTTGGACCTCTGTTGTGTTTTGTGTTTCGGTGTGTATGTTGTAAACCTTATTGTACTCTGTGGCTCGGGCGGTTTGCTTTAAGAAGTAATTAAGAAACTATTAAAAAAACTAAGGCCTTATTCGGTTAAAGGGGATCAAGGGGGAGTTTGACTTATAGGGGATTTAGAGCATCATGCCCCCCCCCCCACTCCAAGGCCTTTTTCATAGAAAATTCGGCCCAGTCACGCCTCCAGAAGCCTAATTTTCACTGGTTGGTGCCGACGGACCCAGGCCGAACCCGATGCGCCGTGGGGCGCCCGGGGAAACGTTTTTTGGCGCGAAAATGAGTGGGTCTGCCGAGTCAGCGACTCGCCGCCTTCGTCGTCCTCATCGTCTCGGTTCCCGCGGGAATCAATGCCAAAGCTGTCGCGCTGCTGCGCCGGTCAGCCTTACATGATGCCTCACGGGCCTGCTCCCGCCACACGACACACGGCGACAGCTCTCCCACCGCCCATCCGCGGCTATAAAAGCCATCTTCCCTCGCTGGTGAACGCACAAGCTCTCGCCACTGACGCCCTTCTCTCTACCTCTGGCCGCCGACGCCTCTCTCTCCTGCCCTCTTCCACCCCGACGTCCATGGCCAAGCGCTTCTCAGGCGATTGGCGCAGCGGCGAACGGATTTGGCGGCCGCCATCTACATGAGGATGAGGCCCGCCTCCTCTACGAGGCCGACTACCCGGCGCCCCCGGACATGCGGGTGCCGGGCACCTGGAGGCTTAGCGCAGCCGGCGTCTCGGTGCCGCCCGCGTCGACCGAAGCGGCTCGACGAGCCGAAATCACGCGCATCCGGTCCTCGCTGCCGGAGCCACAACGAAACCAGCCGAGGTATGCCCCCGATAGCAATGGGCTGTGGACACGTACTTCGAGCGGCGCCACGAGGAGTAGATTGCTACCACCAACGGCGTCGAGCCCCGCGGCCACCACAACTCCGAGGGGAGGCGCCGATGGTGGGGCGCCCCAGGCCGCACCCTTGAGGCCGTCCTCGAGCACATCGAGGCCGGCAACACGCTGCGCCTGGAGTACCCGGAGCCCCCTCCTTCTCTCGCCGCTGCGGCAGCTCCTGGACGCCGCAGCGAATGGAGACGGTGTCGTCGTCGGGCTCTGGCTCTCTGTCCTCCGTCTCGCCGGCGCTTCACCCCGTCAAGCCGGAGCCGTAGGAGACGCCACTGGGGCGCCGCACCCGCGGCGGCGCCTTTGTCATCAACGAGGGCGGCCGCCCCTTCTCCTTCTTCCTACCGCCTCGTCCAGCCAAAGACCAAGCCAGGTTTGCTCCCCGTGAAGAAGGAGCACGAGGCCATGGCTGCCGCCGACGAGACCGCCCTCAAGTGGGCGAAGGCGGACTACGTCCGCGAGCAGATGGAGCGCCAGTGCCGGGCCATCGAGGAGATCGCCGCTCTACGCCGTGGACGCAAGGAGGGCGGCTTGGTCGTCCTCGACAGCGACAACGAGGATGCGCCCGGGCCATCCAACCCCCCCCCCCCCCGTGCGCGCATCGGCGTCGCTGGTCAGGGGTGCAGCAGGGACGGCGGAGGCACCTAGTGTTGGGGAACGTAGTAATTTCAAAAAAATTCTTACGCACATGCAAGATCATGGTGATGCATAGCAATGAGAGGGAAGAGTGTTGTCTACATACCCTCGTAGACCGTTCGCGGAAGCGTTATATCAACGCGGTTGATGTAGTCGTACGTCTTCACGTCCGACCGATCCAAGTACCGAAAGCACGACACCTTCGAGTTCTGCACACGTACGGCTCGGTGACGTCCTCGCCTTCTCGATCCAGCAAGAGGGGCGAAGTAGTAGATGAGTTCCGGCATCACGACGGCGTGGTGACGGTGTTGGTGAAGAACAATTTCCGCAGGGCTTCGCCTAAGCACTACGAAAACTATGACGGAGGATAAACTAGAGGGGACGGGGTTGCCGGCACACGGCTTGGTGTTTCTTGATGTGTCTTTGGTGCTAGCCCTACCCCTCTATTTATATGTTGAGCCCTGGGGTCGAAACTTGGAGTAAAAGCCTCCTCAAATTCGGTTTTACCCGAAAGGCAAGAGTCCTTCTCGGACTCCAGGGCTAGACGCCAGGGTTCCCGGCGTCTACCCCCTAGACGCCAGGGTTCCTGGCGTCTAGCCTCTGGTCTCCGCAAAACTTCCTTTTGCACTTTCCAAAATCCTCGTGGGCTTTCCCCTTTGGCCCAGATAAAGTGTTCTCGTGCCCAAACATTTCGGGAAACATCCGGAACCCCTTCCGGAGATCAAACACTACTATCCCATATATCAAACTTTATCTCCGGACCATTCCGGAGTTCCTCGTCATGTCCGTGATCTCATCTCGGACTCCGAACAACATTCGGTCATCAACATACATAACTCATATAGTACTATATCGTCAACGAACGTTAAGCGTGCGGACCCTACGGGTTCGAGAACTATGTAGACATGACCGAGACACCTCTCTGGTCAATAACCAATAGCGGGACCTGGATGCCCATATTGGCTCCTACATATTCTACGAAGATCTTTATCGGTCAGACCGCATAACAACATACGTTGTTCCCTTTGTCATCGGTATGTTACTTGCCCGAGATTCGATCGTCGGTATCTCAATACCTAGTTCAATCTCGTTACCGGCAAGTCTCTTTACTCGTTCCATAATACATCATCCCGCAACTAACTCATTAGTTGCAATGCTTGCAAGGCTTATAGTGATATGCATTACCGAGTGAGCCCAGAGATACCTCTCCGACAATCGGAGTGATAAATCCTAATCTCGAAATACGCCAACCCAACAAGTACCTTTGGAGACACCTGTAGAGCACCTTTATAATCACCCAGTTACGTTGTGACGTTTGGTGGCACACAAAGTGTTCCTCCGGTAAACGGGAGTTGCATAATCTCATAGTCATAGGAACATGTATAAGTCATGAAGAAAGTAATAGCAACAAACTAAACGATCAAGTGCTAAGCTAACAGAATGGGTCAAGTCAATCACATCATTCTCCTAATGATGTGATCCCGTTAATCAAATGACAACTCATGTCTATGGTTAGGAAACATAACCATCTTTGATCAACGAGCTAGTCAAGTAGAGGCATACTAGTGACACTCTGTTTGTCTATGTATTCACACATGTATTATGTTTCCGGTTAATACAATTCTAGCATGAATAATAAACATTTATCATGATATAAGGAAATAAATAATAACTTTATTATTGCCTCTAGGGCATATTTCCTTCACCTAGCACGGTAGAGACGATGACGGCGACGACGACGGCATCGGCGACTACATCCGGTTCTACAGGCTCCTCGGCATGTAGAAGGCGGGCGGCGGGCGGCGGCTAGGCGTAGTCGTTTTTAGTTTGTGTTTTTAATTTGCGTTTTTATGTTTTTGTACAAATATCAATGAAATCGTCTAGTTTGGACAAAATTGTGTCGTGTTTGGCCGATTTTTATGTTTCAAAAAACGGCGTCTGGGGGCGACCTAGATGCGGCGGCTGGGAACCCAGTCGCCCCCACGCCGAAATTATCGCCGGTTCGCCCCCAGGCAGCGCTATCTCCAAGCCCCTGGGGGGCCATCGACTGGAGATGTTCTTAGTCCTTCTCAATCCACTCCAATACCTTTCGAATTTCCTCCATCCCAAACACCCCCTAATTGGGAAATATCCCCCTAACATTTTTGATTGGGAAACACTAACGTTTAGACAGTTGATAACATGTGCGCTTTCGGCTGCCATCGCTATCCCCTTCTCCATGGCTCCTCCCATGGCAGTCCCTGTCAAACGGGAATTATGAGAAGCGCCGCCAGGTGTGAGCAGTGTTGGAAGAGGCATGCTTCTACAAACCGTGGTAGCGCAACGACAACAGCTGCAATGCAAGCGATGTTGCAGTGGCAACGTGGCTCGTGTTGGAAATGTCTAGTTTCCTAACCTCTGAGCACGACGTGGGTCATGTTACAAACCTCCGAGCGTAACATGTCTCGTGTTGCCAAGAACTCTTCGTGTAAATATTCAAGTGCAATGTGACTCATGTTGCAAACCTCCAGGCAATGACCCATGTTGCAAACCTCGTCAGCTGGATTGGACGGTTGTCACGTGATGGATCAACGGATCGTGACCCGGCCAGCTTTTTAAAGGATCAACCGGCCGACGTGTAGCATTGTCCTAAATAATTAAGCCTCCAAGGCTTGGCTTGGACTAGTTTTTTCTTTCGTCCAGAGAAAACCTAAGACTCACTAATCTCTAGACTAAAATACACTCTAAAGTATGAACTACATACAGAGCAAAACGAGTGAATATACACTCTAAAGTGTAAGTCTTTTTAGAGATTAGACTCTCTAATTTCAGTTTGCAAGTACTCCCTCTGTTCTTAAATATAAGTCTTTTTAGAGATTACAGTACAAACTCCATACTGATGTATATATACATACTTTAGAGTATAGATTAACTCATTTTGCTCCGTATGTAGTCCATAGTAAAATCTCTAAAAAGACTTGTATTTAGGAATGAAGGGAGTAGTCCATAGGGAGAATATCATGTGCTGCCGGAGCACCTAACCTGAGGTGCTCTGATGTGACCTGGGTTGTTGGATCATGAATCGAATGGTGAGCATTGGTCAATGCGAGTTTTGCAAAAACTCCCCCAAACATTCCATTCGCGAAATCATGCTTTGGTCCACATCATGTGATGCTGCACGTTGGACTATCATCCGATGGCCCAGGTCGCATGGGGCACCTCAGCTTAGGTGCTCTGAGAGCACCTGATATTCTCACGTAGTCCATATTGAAATATCAAAAACATGCTATATTTGTGAATGAAGGGAGTAGTGGTTTGACATTCTATCTTGCAAGAGTCATGTTCTCGGGCATGGTGTATCCAGCAGGCCTAGATTTTGACAACTTTTGGTGTGGTTCGTGTGGCTTTTAAAAGTCTCTAAGATCATACACATGTACATGTTTGCTCTTCTGTATTTTCATTAACTGAAGGTGTGGAGAAAAACCAGGATGCCGAAGGTGAAACTTGTGAACTATTGTTTGTACCGAGAGTCTATGTTGCTCATGCTTTTTTGTCCATGTAGTGTATTATCTTCATCTAAACAATAGAGATAGTTCATTACTTTGTTTACTAATTGTGGTACAAGTGAGTGAACCCTAACAGACCAAACCCACCATGTAACCACGCGTTATCCACTAATAGAAAGAGGGAGCACTAGATGCGGGCCTTGGAGGCGGTTGTGACAAGCGGAACTAAGTTGCATGTAATACCACAACCAGATAATATAGTTTTTGGCACGGAAATTAAAGAATGCACATGGAGGGAAAATTTCACAAGTTTTGGGCAAGATTACAAATGACTAATTGACATGAGAAAATAGAGGAGTTTTCCTGATATAAGAAAATGTAATCAAATCCCTAAAAAAATTCCAAACAAGTGGTGCAATGCAATACACCTTATATTTCAGTTTTTTCATAAAAATTTATACACCTTATATCAAGGAATGAAGGGAGTACTATATAAGGCTTGGGAGACGGTTAGAGAGACAAAACCGCGTGCATGAAATATTGGAGGTGGTTGTAAATTAGGAACCACCTCTAGTTTATGTTCATCGCATGCGGCTTCTCTTTAGAAATTGGATGGTCTCCACGATCCAGGATGACTCCTTGTCGATATGGACCCCAACATTGATATCAAAGTCACCACCCTCTGTGGCAACGACCGGTTGCAACCACCCCATGTGAGTCCTCTCATACGGTGTCGATGCTTGACCAACTTTTGTAGTTGCCCATGTTGAAGGGGATGATGGAGAGGGTGGTGGCGTCACAGAGCAACACAAACTCCCCATCTTAGTGCCTGTTCGGAGCCCCTCCGCTCCACAACTCTGCCAGAGAGCAGAGCGGGCTGCAGTTCACATTTGCAGAGCGGTGGAGTAGGTGCTCCGCCGGATTCGTGGAGCTGGTGGATTACCAAACAGGTCCTTAGTCGCCGTGTTTCTCCCTCACCGCCATCACTGACGAGCCAGTAGCTAGAGCAGAAGCATGGACCTTCTTTAATGCGGTGTAGCTTCCCAGACAACATCCTGACATACTTCAGGTGCGATGACGAAGGCGTCATCATCGGCTACGCGGAGGATGACACGTTCTTCTTTTGGCACCTGGGCGCATGCGTCGCGCCTAGTTTTCCAGTTCGAGCTATGCCTTTGATTTGAAGAATTCAGTTATTTATTTCTTTTAAATGGTTAATGTGTCGTGTGTAAAATGAATTGATTCTTGCACTTTAAAAAAGGGAATTGGTTGTTGCATAATGCAACATGTCAAAGCCGACTAGGGGTTCCTCGCGTCATGTCGCTGCTGCCACCTATCTACTCGTCTTCTCTGGCCTTAGGGCTATGGAGGCGCGGTGGATCTCAGTCTCTGTCGGCGGGAGGGATCCTGCTTGTTTTAGGTGTTTTTCAGAGTTTGTTTATGGTTTGTGTCTTGTTCAGAAAGGTGAGGCAGCGGCGGCTCCCTGAAGGTGAAATAAGGTTCTCTTCGCCTGTTCCCCATCTTGGTGATCCGTCCAATGTCGTTGGAGGGCGCATGGAGGTGTTTCTGACGGATCTCGCTGGATTTGATCGTTTTTTGTTTTCGATGGATCTGCTTGATCCGGTCTTTATTTATCTGTGTTCATGTGTCTACAAATTTGATCCCTCCAATCTTCACTTCTCTTCATCGAGGATGGTTGTTGTGCTGGTCCTTTGGGGCCTGCAGGAAGACTTCCTAGATATCTACTACTACAAGATTTGGCCGACTGCAATGAGGGAGGGACGATGTCGGCTCATTTTGCTTCTAGTCGTTGTTAGGCAGTCTACGGACATGTATGTAATTTTTCATCAATTTTGATGTTCTTTTGTACTGTCATGATGTTTATGTAGATGTGCATGCTCTAGCCAATGCAATCAAAAGACCGATCTGGTGGAAGAGACTAGGCAGCACATTATACGTAACAGTTTAATTAATAAATCGTAGTTTTTTCGAAAGAAAAAATACGGCATGTCGAATTTGTGCGCAAACTGTTGACAAGGTCGCAGGAGAAAAAACCAAACCCAAAAAAAAAAAGCCGCCCCCTGCAAGGACGACGGGCTTCCATGGGTTAGTTTGGACAATCCATCAAGTGAGGCCGGTGTTTTGAATCATAGAGATAGTAATTACCTTGTCGAGGTTTATACCAAGAGGATTATAGCTCATAGGCTGTTGCTTTATACCGTGCTTGCCGCACGGTGGAACTCGCTCCCGGCCGCCACCTTTTATGCTGTTGGGTGCTACCCAAAGTTGGCGATGTGGTACTAAACATGTACTGTATTACGTAATCGATCACAGCCTTGCAGTAACACGGCGAAACGGAGTAAAGAGGCACAATCACGTAGTATGTTCCAGATAGAGCGGCATCGCCGTCGCATGCAGCTGCCAAACGGCGAACATGCGCTCGTCGTACCTCGCTCGATTCGAGCTGCCGCGAGTTGCCACGACGGTGTTGGGGAAGTGGGCCGGGCTGCTTGTGGACGAGGAGTCGGCGGCGTTAGGCCGTACAGGATAACAAATTAGGCCTTAGAGGCCTAGCCTGGGCTAGAGCCCGCAGAGGCTTATGTTTTCTCTCAACCAAAGAAAAAAGAACCAAGACCTATTTATTCCCCCTGGGCTTGTCTCCAAAAAAAATAAAAAGAATCCCCCATGGTCAAGACTCAGGAAAAGCACACTGGTGAAAGAAGAAAAGAAAAAGAAAAAAAGGATGCCTTTCCAAAACACGTACGACAAAGAACAAGACGATGGGGATCAACTACACGTTTGCGGCAAACGTACAAGCACGCCAAATAATTAAGTAACGGTCTAAGAGCCATCGTCGCGTAGTCGGGCCAGTGGTCACGCCGCCATTTTCGTACTCCAAGTGGCCAAGTGTGAAACTTCCAAGTGGCACTATGCACAAAAAACAAGTTGCTTTTGTTTTTCTATATAAGCTCCCCTGGTAACGAGAGAGCCGGCTGTCGCACGCCGTGAAGACCGCGCCAAATAAATGCTTGACGAAATGACGAGCCAAATCCGTGGTCTAGCTACATCAACGCGGCACATCAACGTGTTGAAACACATGCTGACATGCCAAATACAACATGTGGCTCATCACAAAATAAATAATAATGATAATAATAATAATAATAATAATAAAATGGTGTCAGTCTCTTGTGTTATGTTCTTCAATCCACACTGTATCCGATAATTATAACATGGACAAAAGCAGAAAACAGAGTACCGCTTTTTTTTCTTGAGGGGTGAAAACACAGTACCACTGATACATGCTAAACATGACAACAAAGGGGATTCATTGCCAACTCTGCAGCGAGCCTTCATTCATTTGGTATATTTTTCCTCAATCAGAGTGGAAAATCATTAACCACATGCACGGTGATCAATGATAGAGTGCAACATCTACGATACGCTGCAGCTAACATCAGCACATCATTGTCATCCAAAAGCTAAACTAAACTTGTACCCCAAAAGCAATGTGATTCTTACATAACACCAATCATATATATATTCAACATATATTCAACTGAAGTACTAAAACTATAACTGATACTGTACATGGTTCGGTTCCAAAGGACCATTTCCACACAGCACAAGCGTTCCCACAACCACAAGCTGACAAGCATCAGAGACTATTGTCATGAAGATTAGTACGGAGCAGAATATGTTTAGTCACAACCTTGCTTGTTATGCTAGAACTAGTCTTCACACAGCGTGTTGAATTGGTAGTAGTCCTGTAGATGTCCCTCACAACTAAGGGCTTGTTGTAAACTCTGTTTCCTGATACATATATATGTATCAGCCCTTTGTTCCGCAAAAAAAAAAAGCATCAGAGACAAGTGATGAACGAGCTTGCCACTGCCAGAGCTCACACGCTACGATGTTTACTTCGAACCGCCTCCAAATTCAGATGAAAACCAGTCCATATGGTCCACAATAGTGCGAAAGTGGAGCCAGGACAATGGTAACTAACAGCAAATGTATCCATCAGACGAAGTTAATGCCTGGGTCAAGAGGATGAAACAAAGAACAGATTACCCAGCAGGTCAATCATCCACCCCGTGCCCATTAAGCAACAAAATTGCACTTCTTTCCCTCCACTTGTGTTTGTCCGCACACTGACGGAGACGCCGATGATCGCTCTCAAGCGCAAGCACCTTCTAGAAATAATTACCTGCGTACTATCTGTTCCCAAAAGGCAAATGATGCGCCGAGAAGTAATAGTTTAGTTCAGTGCTAGTGGGAAACAGGTGAGATTTATTTAGTGAAGCCAGTTAGAGAGGTGATGTCAGGGCAACTAAACTAAGGCACGCTGTAAAATTTCATCGAGGATTGAGTCAAGGAGGACTAGAAAATCTACAATGAAGTCCTTTTGGTACGGAAGGTGTTCAGGAAGATTGGGCAATTGACTTGTCAGTAGATTACAGCATGCAACCGATGGTGAAACACTGAAACATCAGTGTGAACTAGGAAGCGGCCTGGTGGGCTGGGGGCAGTTGTGTAAAATCCAATCCTGTTGACTACCACTACAAGGGACAGAACAAATGGGAGCAAGATCTGCTTCTTTCTTTCCCATCAAGCTCTTTCATGGTTAGACCACCATTGATGCTTTATCTAGTCAGGGGACAACATAACCTCCGGTTCCAGTGCTAGTTTCACCAGAAAACCATGCAGACACTCCATTTTCCTAACAAGACATACAGCAAGATATTGCACATACCTTCCCTTGGCCTAGCTCTTGTGCTGCTGATATGCTTGGCCTCTCCTACCAGTTCCTGCACGGAGCAGGAGAAGGACTCCCTTCTCCAGTTTCTCGGCGGGCTCTCACAACACGGTGGCCTCGATGCGTCCTGGCAGCATGGCACGGCTTGCTGCCAGTGGGAAGGGATCACCTGCAGCACAGATGGGATTGTTACGGATATCTTGCTGGCTTCTAGGAGTCTTCAGGGGCACATCACACCTTCTCTTGGGAACCTCACTGGATTGCTGCGCCTCAACCTGTCAAACAATCTGCTATCTGGTGGTCTACCACAGGAACTGGTATCCTCCAGAAGCATCCTCATCGTAGACGTCAGCTTTAACCGTCTCAGAGGAGACCTACACGAGTTGTCATCTACCCATGCCCGGCCACTGAAGGTACTGAACATCTCAAGCAATTTGTTTACAGGACAGTTTCCGTCCTCAACATGGCAGGTGATGAAGAATCTGGTTGCACTCAATGCCAGCAACAACAGCTTTACTGGGCAGCTACCAACTCATTTTTGTGCCAGCTCGCCATCCTTGGCAGTGCTTGAACTCTGCTACAATCAATTCAGAGGGAGCATTCCCCCTGAATTTGGTAGCTGCTCCATGCTCAGAGTGCTCAAGGTTGGCCACAACCGCCTCAGTGGGACTCTCCCAGATGAACTTTTCAATGCTACCTTGTTAGAATATGTCTCCTTCCCCGGGAACGGTTTACAAGGAACACTTGAAGGCTCACATATTGGGAAACTCAGTAATCTGAGTACTCTTGATCTTGGAGAGAACAGCATCACTGGCAAGATTCCAGAATTTATAGGTCATCTAAAGAGATTAGAGGAACTCCGTTTAAACAACAACCTCATGTATGGGGAGCTGCCATCGACTCTGAACAACTGCACAAATCTCATAACCATTGACTTCAAGAACAACAATTTCAGTGGAGAACTCGCCAAGGTTAATTTCTCCAACCTACCCTATCTAAAAACTTTAGATCTTAGGAACAACAGCTTCAGAGGCAAAATTCCGGAAAGCATCTACTCCTGCAGCAATCTAACTGCACTTGGGCTATCTTTCAATAATTTCCATGGCCAGCTGTCAGAAAAAATAGGCAACCTGAAGTACCTCTCATTCCTATCACTTGTTAAAAGCAATCTTACAAATATCACAAGTGCACTTCATCTACTTAGGAGCTCCAAGAATCTCACCACCCTTCTTATTGGGCTCAACTTCATGAAAGAGACCATGCCAGATGATGACAGAATTGCCGGTTTTGAGAATCTTCAAGTTCTAGCAATAGCAGGTTGCTCATTGTTGGGAAAAATACCCCATTGGCTATCAAAGCTAGAAAAGTTGGAGATATTATTTTTACAAGACAATCAGCTAACAGGGCAGATACCTGACTGGGTCAGTAGCCTAAAATTCCTCTTCTATCTAGACATATCAAATAACAGCATGATGGGGGAAATCCCAACAACCTTAATGCAGATACCAATGCTAAGATCAGATAATACTGCAACCCATTCGGACCTCAGATTCTTTGAGTTACCAATTTATCTAGCTCCGTCACTTCAATACCGCGTACCAATGGCTTTCCCTAAAGTACTGGATCTAAGTAGCAATAAATTTACTGGTGAGATACCCTTGGAGATTGGTCAGTTGAGAGCCCTCTGTTCACTCAATTTCAGCTTCAATGACTTGACAGGACAAATCCCACAATCATTATCCAACCTCACAAGCCTGCAGGTATTAGACTTGTCGACCAACAACCTCACAGGTGGAATCCCAACTGCATTGAACAGCCTGCATTTCCTGTCAGCATTCAACATTTCTAACAATGACCTAGAAGGGCCTATTCCATCTGGAGGTCAGTTTAATACGTTTCAGAACTCTAGTTTTGGTGGGAATCCAAAGTTGTGTGGCTCTATGCTAATTCACAAATGTGGTTCAGCTTCACCACCTCTGATCCACTCAAAACTACGACATAGGAAGGCCCTTTTTGCAATCACATTTGGAGTGTTCTTTGGAAGCATTGCTGTTCTCTTGTTGCTGGGGCGTCTCCTTGTCTCGATCAGAGTCAATGGTTTTACCACCAAAAATACAAGGGAGAAGAACAATGGAGATGCCGAATCAACTTCATTCAACTCCAGTTCAGAGCAAACATTGGTAGTGATGTCACGAGGCAAGGGAGAAGAAAGCAAGCTCAAATTCACTGACATTTTGAAAGCTACAAACAATTTTGACAAGGAGAACATCATTGGTTGTGGAGGTTATGGATTAGTATACAAGGCAGAGCTACCTGATGGCTCCAAGCTGGCAATCAAAAAGCTCAACAGTGAAATGTGTCTTATGGAAAGAGAGTTCAGTGCAGAGGTTGATGCTCTTTCCAATGCACAACATGAAAATATTGTGCCGCTGTGGGGTTACTGCATCCAGGGAAACTCAAAGCTCCTCATATATTCCTACATGGAAAACGGCAGCCTGGATGATTGGCTTCATAACAGGGATGACGAAGCTAGCTCATGGCTTGACTGGCCAACTCGGCTGAAGATCGCGCAAGGAGCAAGCCTTGGCCTTTCCCATATCCATGATGTCTGCAAGCCTCAGATTGTCCACCGTGACATCAAATGCAGTAATATCTTACTGGACAAAGAATTTAAAGCTTATGTTGCAGATTTTGGGCTAGCCAGATTGATCCTTCCCAACCAAACTCATGTTACGACTGAGCTGGTCGGTACTATGGGTTACATTCCCCCTGAGTATGGGCAAGCATGGGTTGCTACGTTGAGAGGTGATATGTACAGTTTTGGAGTAGTCATGCTTGAGCTGCTCACTGGAATACGACCTGTCTCAATCCTATCAACGTCAAAAGAACTTGTCCCATGGGTGCTGGAGATGAGGTCTGAGGGGAAGCAGGTTGAGGTCCTGGATCCAACACTTCGAGGCACAGGATGTGAAGATCAAATGTTAAAGGTGCTTGAAGCTGCTTCCAAATGTGTCGACCACAATCAATTCATGAGGCCAACCATCATGGAAGTTGTCTCCTGCCTGGCCAGTATAGATGCTGACCCGCAGATGCGAAAATCAGCCAAGATACAATAATGGATAATCTTGTATTTTCGTGCATGATATACATGTAACTTTCCTAGTTTCGTAGAACTACGAGTTTGTTTGTACTTTGTATAGAGCCTAACAGGTTGCCATTTTGAGCTTTCGTGGTTCTTTAAGGAAAGATAATTTATAAAATTCATCTTCCTTTAGATTTCTTTTGCAAGCCTTTAAATGGTCTCTATATATATGCTTTAAGTTTCACAAACATGAAACAAAGTATAAACATGTGAAATGATGATCTTGCGTTATCGGTGAAAGATTGAAAATGGAGTGCATTCAAGGGCAGATAGTATGTGCAGTCATCTTTTTTGCTTTGGATCAGCTATTTTAGAAACCAGAGTTGGAGGTGAATTGCCGAATTACTAGCTACAGAAAATGTTTGGTTGGTCCAAGCGTGGAACAAATGGAATGAGAAACCATCTTTGAAATACAAATCACGCAGCACGCAGCCACTAGCAGTCTAGAACACGAAAGGAATGGAGATCAGAAGCATTTACGTACCATGTCCAAGGATTCACGCTGCCAAGAAATCCACGGGCCTTGCAACGTAGCTCGCCCCTCCGGCATATACACATACGCACCAGAACGCTTCCTAAGCCTGTTAAACGAGCCGACCTGGGTTCTCGACGGCAACCGTTGCGGTCCAAGAAAAGACACCCGGGTCGGCATTTCGCCGAACGGCCTGAGCGCGCTGCTGCCGAGGCGGCCCGCGCCGGGCAAAAGAGGCCGGCATTGCGTCAGAGAAATAGATGCCAGCGTGCGCGTGGAACGGAGCGAACGTGGAAGCGAGGACGCGGTGCGAGCACGGCAGCGTGCGAGGAGGAGGAAGCACTTCCGGTGAGAATGCGAGAGTTGCGACTCGCCGGGGGCCGGGAGATGGCGACAGAGCGGGGAAAGCGGTACGCATAGAGCGATCGCCTACAGCACTCCGCACGTCCGCCGAGTGGGATGTGGGATGGGCCGACTCACTCGTTACTAGGTTCGATCGGGTCCAGTAGGCTATGTACGATTTGTTTTTGTTTTTTTTGCCTTTTATTTCTTTTTCCTTAAAAAATTAATTTTAATTCGTTATTAGTTATCTTTATATTTAAGGAAACGCTATGGTTCAGCCGGCGGATTAACAAGCTTGTGTCTGCCGCCTTGATTGCACGCAACGCGTCCCACATGACGTGGTGAACCGGCCCCATGATCTCTCCTTTCTGCAACAACGCCTCTGTTGCAAGAAAAACCTGCAACAAAACCTCTGTTACAAAAATAATTTAATTGCAACAAGGCATCTTTTGCAAAAAATAAAACCGTAACAAGACCTCTATTGCAAAAAAAAATTGTAACACAGCCATTGTTGCAAAAAAGAAAAACCTGTAACAAGAGCTCTGTCGCAAAAAAAAAACCTGTAACAAGAGCTCTGTTGCAAAAAAAAATTACAACCTGACCTATGTTTTGGAAAAATTCTGCAACATGTCTCTTGTTGCAAAAAATTGCTGCAACACGGCCTTTATTACAATGGTAGAGGGTGATGCTCACCGCTCAATCCACTATATTTGATGTCTGGCCAGGCGGCCAATTTTTAAAAAGGATTCGTCAGCCGACGCGTAGCAGTGCCCTTGTCTTTACCTAATCTATCTAATAATAAAAGGGCTAATGCTTCTGCCCGTACGTCGTAATAAATACCCTCAAAGTTGCTATAAATTACCCACAATGCCACCCATAAGTTAAAAAAGATTCATTTTTTGTTTTCAAAGTTGACATCGCACTTCATTGTTTTATAGACATAATAACGATATAAATATTATTAGAATCACAAGGAGCATAGTGGCTAATGACTAGCTTTTCTAGCCAGGGGACCAGGGTTTGATCCCCGGCCTCCTCACTATTTCCATCCTTTTTCTAACGCAAAGTCCTCCTCCACTTATGTGTTCATGGGCTGGCCCATGTTTTCATCCGTTTCTTTGTGTGTCATTCTTTTTACCGGGACCTCCTATGCGCCGCTCTTTGCGTCCGATTCGCACGCGCCGCACAGGTATAGCCCCCCCCCCCCCCCCCCCCCCCCCCCCCCCCCCCCCCCCCCCCCCCCCCCCCGAATGGGCCGGCCCATCGTCGCGACGAAACAGCAAAATGATCACCTAAAATTATAACGCGGAGCGGGGATCGATCCCTGCATCTGGAGCTAGTATACTCTTGTCACTAACCAGGCGAGCTAACTACCTCCTTCGGTCATATGTAACGCGGGTACTTTAAAAGATCATTTACTACATATCTAACACCCCCACCTAGAAACCTTAAACATTGGATATGTTCAAAAAATTTAAAAATTCAAAAATTGTTCGCGTTTGCTGAATGCTAGAAGAACAACTAAAAAACTTGAACAAAGTTTTGATAAAATGAACACTTTTTAAAATCCCGAACATTTTTTGAATTTAGAGAACAAAATTTTGTACGCGAACGTTATGTTTGAGAGAAAAAGTTAAGTTCGTATGAAATATGTGAACATTCTTTAAAAATCCCGAACAAAATTTGAAATATGTGAACAAATTTTTGAAATGGGAACATTTTACGAAAGTCACGAACAAAAATTTCAAACACGAACATTTTCTGAAAAAATGCAAACAAAATTTGAAAAGGAACATTTACTGAAACTCACGAACAAAAATTGAAAAAATGAACATTTTTCTTAATTTGCGAAGAAATTTTGCAAAGTTGTGAAAAAAACATAAAAAAGAAAAATAAACTAAGAAAAGAAAAGAGAAACAAAATTTGAAGATGAGAACATTTTTTTAACTTTGAATAATTTTTTGAAAGCATGAACATTTTTTCAAGTCAGGAACAAAAATTGAAAATGAGAACATTTTGTGAAGTTTTGAACAATTTTTTTGAAAGGATGAACAAAATTTGAAAATGAGAACATTTTGTGAAGTTTTGAACAATTTTTTGAAAGTGTGAACAAAATTTGAAAAATGAGAACATTTTGTGAAGTTTTGAACAATTGTGAGCAACACAAAAAAATTGAAAAAATAATAATATAACTTTGAAAAGAGAAAAACGAAAAAATGAAAAAGAAACAGAAAACAGGAAAAAAAGAAACATCAAAAACGAAAAAAAGATAAAAAAGAAAAAAGAACATTAAAATGAAAAGAAAAAGAAACAGTAAAAGAAAAGAAACAAAAAGGGGTAAAGGGGGAAATAGAAAAACCGGTTGAGGAACCTTCTAGAAGGTTCCCAAAACCAGAAAAAATGGCTGGGAACTACCTAGAAGATTCCCAAAACCGGATTCGCTTTAACTTTTGAATGGGCCGGTCCATCCTAACGCGCTCGTCAATCTGCCTGTGCGTCCGGTCAACTACTTGCCACAAAGAGCGGCGAATAGGAAATTCCCTTTTTACCTGTTGTGGTTCATTTTCTTCGTATTTTGTTTTTTTAAGACAAATCTTCGTATTTTGTTGGCTGCATGTGTTTTGCATGCTCAGCTGGGCCTCTACATTATGGGCCACCAAGTGAGCTTTCTTGGAAGCCCTGATAAATATAAGTATAAGCCCCCCAAAAGATAGGAGCCAGTGAGGATCGAACTTACAACCCCAGGTAACATCTAAAGCATCTCCAACAGTTTGTATATTAGCTTGTTGGTAAAATATACCATGTCATTAACCAACATCTTAACATACAACATCTCTAATGGGTTGTATCTAGTATGCCCAATAGGATGTGAGATAATAAATAAGGTGCTCTCTCATTCTACATTGGAGCTTGTGCAATGGGTGTTGGTTCATGTACATACAACCTTCCTCTCTTTCCTCATTTATTGCATGACACATCATCAAAAATCCTATGTGGTAAAGTCTACCGACAACTATCTTACAACCATTGGAGATGCCCTAAGGCACCAGCTGGACAAGAATTAATATCTCATGTTGTGTTAGTCCCACCTTGCTCTCTATGCAGCCGGGCGTCCACACCATAGGGGAAATAGCTAGTACTCTCACCCCTAGGGTGCTCCCGGTGCTCCAAAACTCGGTAGAACATCTTTAAATGTTCGAAAAATTCTGAAAAAAAATCCATCACATTGACACAACATCAAAGTATGTTGTCAAAAAAATTGAGATCAAAATTTGAAACGTAGCTTGAGAAACATAAATGACAAATTTGACAGTAAATAGTACGCAACTTAAGTTGGGCTTTAGATTAGGCCCATTATCACATTGGTGTCTATTTTGTCATTTTTCTATCTCGAGCAATGTTTTGAATTTTGATTTGAAATTTTTTAACAACGTACATTGATGTTGTGTCAATGTGCTCGATTTTTTTCAGAATTTTTTAAACATTTTAAAATGTGCTACCAAGTTTGGAGCACCGGAAACACCCTAGAGGTGGGAGTACTAGATATTTCCCCCCACACCATATCATCTTGCTGATTGTCGTGCTCCGCGTCCATGCCTGGACGCGCGCCCGTTGCAACGATCAATTTCTGTCAAGTCAGACTTTCCCTTTTGAGAAAATCAAGGGAGAGATATTTACGGGAAACTGAGCCCCACATGGGCCCCACCCGTTGAATCGGGGGGCGGTGGTGAGATTAAGTTCAGGATGGAGAAAGAGTAAGGAAAGATCCCGTGATGTATGCTTTTCCGCAGATCTGAAATGCAGACTTGGGTGGGCCCTTCTATCCCTGGCTACCGATAGTGCATCGCTCGTTCCAACGCTTGCGTGCCAAGGAGCGTTTTCCGTTCTTAAACTTTTCTCATCTTGCCGTTGTATGACATATTTATATTATGTTTGGTTAAATAGACTAACGTGGCCTTGGTTTTGTCACATATCCATCGAGGGTCTGAGGCTTAGTACTGCGAGGATGAGGCTGCTCTCATAGGCACATGCTCCTATAGGCTCATACCAGCTATTGTGTTTCCTTCTACTGCTTTTTGGCTTTACAATTTGTATATGAAATTATCTTTTTACCATTTATATTTGTAATGTTTATTTGCTTAGTACTTCGCTTGATTAAACCCACAACATTACCAAAGAACTTACGATATATGCTTTATGATCTTGTCCTGCTATTCTGAATAATGATGGAATATGTACATCCGGGTTTTCTTTAAATGTTACTACTTATAAGTGCATATCTATTAAATTAGAAAAGCAATGCTAGCACTCAAATAGAAACATATGCATGCTCACTCTTGAACAATTGAACTGTCCTGTGATGCATGTCATTTTGGTTCTTGGTAAACTGTTCGGTAAATACTCTGAACCTCCAAGTGTGAATGCACATGGAACAACTGAAATCCCAACAACCAGAGTATGCTTTACGTTGTCATCAAGTGTGGTAGATCTTCAAACCCTATAAGTACTACTTGATTGTGTGATGTTAGATGATTATAACCGACATGGACTCTCAAAAAAATTCTCAGGTTGCCGGTGCTGCAATAATCTATTAGGTGCAAAGAAGAAAAATCTAAGATTTTGATGTATCTTTGTGCTAGCTTTCAAATGAGGCCGTCGATAGCAAATATAAGTTCCAATCATACTACTGCATTTGTATTTCCAGGTTCAATGATTAGTGATGCCATATGCAAATCACACTAATGACTTGGGTGGCCATCGCTGACCATCCGCCGCCTGCCACCGACATCCTCCTCTCTTCGGCATCACCAGCAGGAAGCCTGCGTTGCTCGACCTACCGGTACCGGTTACAAATGCATGAGGAGTCGGACTCGGAGTCCCTCGTGTGTCCGACATGAATTCTCACTTTTCTTTGCTATATTACCCGAAGGATAAAGGATCTTTGTGCAATACTCCCGATCTCATCGTACAGAAATGAAGCTCCCTGGCTTGATTGTGTGACTTTTTTCCTCCCGTTGCAATGCACGGGCATGTCTGCTAGTTTCAATATAAATTTCATTTTGCATCTTTTTTTCACATTTTGGTTTCTGTTTATTTATCTATTTTATATTTGGAAATATATTTTCCATTATACTAATTTACAAAAATGTTTATCAAGTATTTGAATATTTATTCAATATTTATTAAAAACAAAATCTATTTAAAATCTATTAAATGTGTGCTTAATAAATTTACCGTGTATTTAAAGAGTTGAACATTGTTTTGAAAATGTTATATGTGTATTAAAAAATTTAATGTGTATTTATTTGAAAAATGTTTAATGTCAATCTTTTTTTTCAGTGTGTATCTAAAAATGTTCAACATATATTTGCAAAATGTTTGACATGTATTTAAAAATTTAAAAGGAAAGGAAAATAAAGAAAATGAAAATGAAATAACCGAAAGAAAACCAACAGAGAAAAACACTAAAAAAGAAGAAGGAAACAGAAACCGGACATAAATTTCCAAAACCGAGAGGAAGGCATCAAATAAATGAAAGGTATCAGATAAAGGTGTGTCTCCAGCGGATCTCGTGGGATTCATTCGGCTTTTGTCATCGGTGGATCTACTTAGATCTGGTCTTCATTCGTCTATGTTTGTGTGTCTACTGATTGGATCCTTCTAATGTATGCTTCTATTTATCAACGATGATGGTTGTGCTAATGCGTTGGTCCTTTGGTGCCTTAGCATGACAATTCTCTGACTTGTCTACTCCAACAATGTTCTTCGTCGAGGGAGGGGTGATGACAACGGCACGCCTTTGGTTCATTTCAGTGCTTGTAGTCGTTAGGTGGTTTATTTTTTTTCTTCTTACAGGTCAAGCGGTCAAAGAATACATTTTGAGTTCTTTAAAGGAAAAAAACATGCAGCGTGTCGAATCCGTGCGTAAACTGTTGACTTTTGACAAGGTTGTGGGAGAAAAAACCAGACCAATGATAAAAAAAAAAGGCCGCCCCTGCAAGGACGACGGGCTTCCATGGGTTAGTTTGGATAATTCATCAAGTGGGCCGGTGTTCTGAATCATATCATAGAGATAGTAATTACCTTGTCCACGTTTATACCAAGAGGATTTTAGCTCAATAGGCTGTTGCTTTATACCGTGCTTGCCGCACGGTGGATCTGGCTCCCGACCGCCACCTTTTAGGCTGTGGTGTGTTGGCCGAAGTTGGCGATGTGGTACTAAACATCTACACAACACACATCAATCGCGGGGAGTAGACTGAGTGTTGTAAGTGGGCCGTGCTGCTGGTGGACAACGCTGGCCAGGAATCAACGGGATCACTAATTAGGCCTTGGACGCTTGGCCTGGGCTAGAGCCCGGAGATGCTTATATTTTTTTCTTTCAACGAAAGTAAAAAAAAAAGAACCAAGACACTTTTTTACATCAAAAAAAGAACCAAGACCTATTTATTCCCCATGGTAAAATTACCCCGGTCAAGACTCAAGACAAACGCACTATTGAAAGAAGAAGATACAAGGTGACATGCCTTTTCAAAACACCTACGACAACGAACAAGACGATGCGATCAACTACGCGTTGGGAGAAAACGTACAAGCACGTCAGAGAACAACTAAGTAACGGTCTGAGAACCATCGTCTGGTAGTCGGGCCAGTGGTCATGCCGCCATTTTTGTACTCCAAGTGGCCAAGTGTGAAGGCGCTATGGAGAAAAACAATTTTCTTTTGTTTTTCTAAGCTCCTCTGGTAACGAGAGAGCATGCCGCCAAGACCGCGCCAAATACACGCTTGACCAAATGACACGCTAAATTCGTGGTCTAGCTACATCAACGCGACGCATCAACGCGTTGAAATACACGCTTGATCCATAGGCTGACATGCCAAATACAACGTGTGGCTCAACGCAAAATAAACAAATAAATAAACTGTTGCCAGTCTCTTGTGTTATGTTCTTCAATCCGCACTGAATCTGATAATTATAACATGCACAAATCCTGCCTTGCTGCACCTGACAGAACAAAACAGAGGTATCACTGATACATGCTAAACATGACAACAAAAGGGGCTGCACTGCCAACTCTGCAGCGAGTCCTAATCATGTAGAGCGTCATCCACTTGCTATATTTTTGCTCAGTCAGAGTGGGAAATCATTAACCACATGCACACTGATCAATGATAGAGCGCAATATCTAAGAAATAATGACGATACAGTGCAGCTAACATCAGCACATCATCATCATCATCCAAAAACTAAACTAAACTTGTATACGCAATATGAAATGTGATTCTTATACAACACCGATTATATTCAATTAAAGTATTAAAACTATAACTAATACACGGTTCGGTTCAAAAGAACCATTTCCACACAACCACAAGCTGACAAGCATCAGAACCAGCCCGGCACTACCAGAGCACACACGCTACCCTGTTTATTTTGAACCGCTTCCAAATTCAGATGAAAACCAGAGTCCATGGTCCACAATAGTGCGCAACTGGAGCCAGGAGAATGGAAACTAACAGCAAATGTATCCATCAGACGAAGCTCGCACGCGCGATAAGGAAGTTAATGCCTCAGGTCAAGAGGATGGAACGGAGAACAGATCACTCCAGCAGGTCAACCATTCACCCCGTCCATAAAGCAAGAAAGAAATATCGCACTTCTTCTGGCCCTCCACTTGGGTTTGTTCACACACTGACAGAGACGCCGATGATCGCTCTCAAGCTCAAGTGCAAGCGCCTTCCGGTAATAATCATCCGTGTAATATCTCGGTGGCTGAATTTCCTGCAGATCTTCAGCAACCGTTGTGGCAAAAACGTGCCTTCTTCTGTTCCCAAAAGGCAAATGATGCATCAAGAAGCAATAGTTTAATTCAGTGCTAGTGGTAAGCAGGTCAAATTGTTTAGTGAAAGCCAGTTAGAGAAGTGATGTCAGGGCAACTAAAGTAAGGAATGCTGTAAAAATTCATCGAGAATTAAGTCAAGCAGGACTAGAAAATCTACAATGCAATTTTTTTTGTATGGAAGGTGTTCGGCAATTGACTTTTCAGTAGATTCCAGCATGCAACCTATAGTGAAACACTGAAACATCAGTGTGAACTAGGAAGCTGCCTGGTGGGCTGGGGGCAGTTGTGTAAAATCCAAGCGTGGTTAGTACCACTACAAGGCACAGAACAAATGGTAGAAAGATCTGCTTCTTTCCTTACCATCATGCTCTTTCATGGTTACACCACCATTGATGCTTTATCCAGTCAGGGGACAACATAACCTCTCGTTCCCGTGCTAGTTTCACCCGAAAACCATGCAGACACTTCATTTTTCCAACAAGGCTTACAGCAAGATACTGCACATACCTTCCCTTGGCCTTGCTCTTGTGCTGCTGATCGGATTGGCCTCTCCTACCAGTTCCTGCAGAGAGCAGGAGCAGGGCTCCCTTCACCAGTTCCTTGCCGGGCTCTCACAACACGGTGGCCTCGCTGCGTCCTGGCAGCATGGCACGGATTGCTGCCAGTGGGAAGGGATCACCTGCAGTACAGATGGGATTGTTACGGATGTCTTGCTGCCTTCTAGGAGTCTTCAGGGGCACATCTCAGCTTCTCTTGGGAATCTCACTGGATTACTGCGCCTCAACCTGTCAAACAATCTGCTATACGGTGGCCTACCGCAGGAATTGATGTCATCCGGCAGCATCGTCGCCATAGACGTCAGCTTTAACCGCCTCAGTGGAGATCTGCAAGAGTTATCATCTTCGACTCCTCCCCGGCCACTGAAGGTACTGAACATCTTGAGCAATTTGTTTACAGGACAATTTCCGTCCTCCACATGGCAAGTGATGAAAAATTTGGTCGCACTCAATGCCAGCAAGAACAGCTTTACTGGGCAGCTGCCAAGTCATTTATGCACCAGTTTGCCATTGCTCACTGTGCTTGAACTCTGTTACAACCTATTCAGTGGAAGAATTCCGTCTGGACTTGGTAGTTGTCCCAAGCTCAGAGTGCTCAAGGTTGGCCACAACAACCTTAGTGGGCCTCTACAAGATGAACTTTTTAATGCTAGCTCGTTGGAGTACCTCTCTTTCCCCAAGAATACTTTACAAGGAACACTTGAAGATGCACGTATTGTCAGTCTCAGTAATCTCATAACCCTTGATCTTGGAGAGAACAATTTCAGTGGAAAGGTGCCAGAATCTATAGGTCAGCTTCACAGATTGGAGGAGCTCCATTTGAACAATAACAACATGTCTGGGGATCTACCATCAACCCTGAGCAACTGCACAAATCTCATAACCATTGACCTCAAGAACAACTTGTTCTCTGGAGAGCTCGACAAGGTCAACTTCTCCAATCTACCCAATCTAAAAACTTTAGATCTTGGGTGGAACAACTTCACCGGAAAAATTCCAGAAAGCATCTATTCGTGCAGCAACGTAACTGCACTTCGGCTATCCTTCAATAATTTCCATGGCCAGCTGTCAGAAAAAATAGGCAATCTGAAATCCCTCTCATTCCTATCACTTGTTAACAACAATCTTACAAATATCACAAGTACACTTCCGATACTTGCAAGATCCAAGAGTCTCACCACCCTTCTTATTGGGCTCAACTTCATGAATGAGACCATGCCAGACGATGACATCATTGTCAGTTTTGAGAATCTTCAGGTTCTAGCAATAACAGATTGCTCACTGTTGGGGAAAGTACCACATTGGTTATCAAAGCTGACAAATTTGGAGATGTTATTTTTAGAAAACAATCAATTAACAGGACAGATACCTTACTGGATCAGCAGCCTAAAATTCCTCTTCTATCTAGACATATCAAATAATAGCATGACAGGGGAAATCCCAGCAGCCTTAACGAAGATGCCAATGCTAAGATCAGAGAATAATGCAACCCATTTGGACCCCAGATTCTTTGAGCTACCAATTTATGTAGCTCCATCACTTCAATACCGGTTACCAATGGCTTTCCCAAAAGTGCTGGATCTAAGTAACAATAAATTAACTGGTGAGATGCCCTTGGAGATTGGTCAGTTGAAAGCCCTCTGTTCACTCAATTTCAGCTTCAATGACTTAAAAGGACAGATCCCACAATCAATATGCAACCTCACAAACCTGCAGGTGTTAGACTTGTCGACCAACAACCTCACAGGTGGAATCCCAGCTGCATTGAACAGCCTGCATTTCCTTTCAGCATTCAACATTTCTAACAATGACCTAGAAGGGCCTATTCCATCTGGAGGTCAGTTTAATACGTTTCAGAACTCTAGTTTCGATGGGAATCCAAAGCTCTGTGGCTCTATGCTAATTCACAAATGTGGTTCAGCTTCACCACCTCTGATCCCCTCCAAAGAACGGCATAAGAAGGCTCTTTTTGCAATTACATTTGGAGTGTTCTTTGGAAGCATTGCTGTTCTTTTGTTGCTGGGGCGTCTCCTTGTCTCAATCAGAGTCAATGGTTTTACAGTAAAAAATACAACGGACAAGAACAATGGATATATCGAATCAACTTCATCCAACTCCAGTTCAGAGCAAACATTGGTAGTGATGTCACGAGGCAAGGGAGAAGAAAGCAAGCTCAAATTCACTGACATTTTGAAAGCTACACACAATTTTGACAAGGAGAACATCATTGGATGTGGAGGTTATGGATTAGTATACAAGGCAGAGCTATGTGATGGCTCGAAGCTGGCAATAAAAAGGCTCAGCGATGAAATGTGTCTTATGGAAAGAGAGTTCAGTGCAGAGGTTGATGCTCTCTCCATGGCACAACATGAAAATCTTGTACCTCTGTGGGGTTACTGCATCCATGGAAACTCAAGGCTCCTCATATATTCCTACATGGAGAACGGCAGCCTGGATGATTGGCTTCATAACAGGGATGACGATGGTAGCTCATGTCTTGACTGGCCAACTCGGCTGAAGATCGCGCAAGGAGCAAGCCTTGGCCTTTCTCATATCCATGATGTCTGCAAGCCTCATATCCATGATGTCTGCAAGCCTCATATCCATGATGTCTGCAAGCCTCAAATTGTCTGGACAAAGAATTTAAAGCTTATGTTGCAGATTTTGGGCTAGCCAGATTGATCCTTCCCAACCAAACGCATGTTACAACTGAGTTGGTCGGCACTATGGGTTACATTCCCCCCGAATATGGGCAAGCATGGGTTGCTGCGTTGAGAGGTGATATGTACAGTTTTGGAGTAGTCCTGCTTGAGCTGCTCACTGGAATGCGGCCTGTTTCAGTCCTATCTACATCAAAAGAACTTGTCCCATGGGTGCTCGAGATGAGGTCCAAGGGAAAGCAAGTTGAGGTCCTGGATCCAACACTTAGAGGCGCAGAATATGAAGAACAAATGCTGAAGCTGCTTGAAGCTGCTTCCAAATGTGTCGACCACAATCAATTCATGAGGCCAACCATCATGGAAGTAGTCTCCTGCCTGGCCAGTATAGATGCTGAGCCGCAGATGCAAAGATCAGCCAAGATACGATAATAGATGTCTCGTATTTTTTGTGCAAGATATACATGTAACTTTCTTAGTTTCGTCAATGAGTTTGTTTTGTACTTTGTACAGAGCCTAACAGGTTGCCATTTTGAGCTTTCGTGGTTCTTTATGGAAAGATATTTTGTAAAATTGATCTTCCTTTAGATTTCTTTTGCAAGGACCTTTAAATGGTCTCTGTATATTATATATGCTTTAAGTTTCACAAGCATGAAACAGAGTGTAAGCATGTGAAATGACAATCTTGCTTTATCGGTGAAAGGTTGAAAATGGAGTCCATTCAAGGGAAGATAGTATCTGCAGTCATCTTTTTGCTTTGGATCATCGATTTTAGAAACCACTAAAGTTGGAGGTAAATTGCCGAATTACTAGCTACAGCAAATGCCTGGTTGGTCCAAGCGTCGAACAAATGGAATGAGAAAATGGGAATGCAATACGACCACCACCTTTGTTGAAATACAAATAACTCAGCACGCAGCCACTAGCAAAACACGAGAGGAATGTCGATCAGAAGCAATTACGTACCATGTCGAAGGAGTCACGCGGCCAAGAAATCCACGGGCCTTGCAACGTAGCTCGCCCCTCCGGCGTATACACATACGCATCACGGCATCAGAACACTTCCCAAGCCTGTTCTACGAGCCGACCCGGCTTCTCGACGGCAACCGTCGCGGTCCAAGAAAAGACGCCCGGGTCGGCATTTCGCCGAACGGCCTGAGCGCGCTGCTGCCGAGGCGGCCGACGCTGAGCCCAAAAGGCCGGTATTGCGTCAGAGAAATGGATGCCAGGGCGCGCATGGAATAGGGCGAGCGTGGAAGCGAGGGTCCGGTGCCAGCACGGCAGCGTGCGAGGAGGAGTAGGCACTTCCGTTTTCCGGCGAAAATGGTTGAGCTGTGACTCGCCGGGAGCGAGGAGCGATGGCGATAGAGCTGCCGAGCGGGCAAAGCAGGGGGGCCCTGATATGTATCGCTTATGTGCGCTTGGTCAGTCCGTCCGATCGCTAGCTCGGTAGCTCCATTTTTTTTGTTGATTTGTTTTTTTATTTTGTTTCTTTTTCTACAGTAGCATTTTAAATTAATTAATCTTAAATAAAAGTCTGTTTGAATTCAAAAAATCAATTCGTTTTTCCAAAAATATATTAATATACTTTACGTTTGGAAATATTTTTTTACTTCACTATTTTTTATAAAATGTTTATCATCTATTGAAAAAATATTCATTACAAATTAAACAAAATCAATGTGAATTTAAAAAATGTTCAACTCATCTTTAAGAAATATTCATCACGTATTTATTAATTTCAAAATCATTCAGAAAAGTACGATGTTTATTAAATATGTTCAATGTGTATTTTATAAATGTTTAATGTGTATTAAAAAATTCAACATGCATTTAAAAAATATTTTACATGTATTCAGGAAATGGGAAAAAAATAACCAAATGAAACTATCTTGACTACTATAGTTTTCCATATGATTTTCATTCTACAAGAGAGTGGCCCACTTCCCGGTGTTTGAGCCCAGTCTGATCACACAAATGTCTGTATAAATTTTGATCATACATGTAGGAGCTCTCATAACTAAAAGGAAAAGGCGAACCAGCCTGTGCTTGAATGGTTAGGACGGCAGTGGTTTTTTCAGACCACTTGGATTCAAGTCGTAGACTTGATGCTGGTGCTTGCATTTTTTTTATTACAGGCATTAAGGTGACGTGCATTCAGTGGGACGACACGTTCTCATCAACTACGAATGCATATGTGACAACTTCTTCAATCCAAAGATGATACCACTATTTTTTACTCAAAGAAAAAACAAAATGAAAAGAAACAAAGGACGCCCCCCCCCCATGCTCATGGTGGGACGTCCTCAGTTTTTATCTTTTTTTCTTTCAAATAATATAGGATTTAAACAAAGTTCCCAATTTCAGAAAAAATGTAAAAAAAATTGAAAAAGAAAGATTGAGAAATCATAACATGTTCGTCAATTCAATCATAATTTTGAAAAATGATCATGAATTTTAAAAAGCTTTTAAAAAATTAATTCAAAAAGATGTTCATAAATTTAAATTTTTTCCAGGATTTCATAAAACAATTCATGAATTTAAAACATATTCCCAAAAATCGGAAAAATGTTCCCGAATTTTAAACAATGCTCCAAATTTCAGAAAAGATCATTGATTCAATTTGTTTTGCTGATTCAAAAAATGCTCATGCACTCAAATAATGTTCCTTAAAAAATGTCTGTGAATTTCAAAAATTGTTCCCAAATGTCAAAAAATGTTTGCCAATTCAAAAATATTCACCTATTCGAAAACAATGTTCACGAGTTTCAAAAAATATTGAGAATTTCAGGAAATGTCCGCAAATTCGAATAATGCCCATGATATCAAAGAAATGTTCGTGAATTTGAAAAAAAATGCAATTGCAAAAAAGTTGTGTATTAGAAATATGTTTATGGTTTCAAAAAATGTTAACAAATTTTGAACGATGTTTGTAAAAATTAAAATGAAAAAAAAGAATGGGAAAAGGGAAAAAAATGGAAATAAAAAATAAAAGTAATAGAAAAATGAACCTGAAAGAAAAAAAATCAAAGATTGATAAAGTAAACTAAAATAAAAGGGAAGATTAATAAACGAGTGTTTATAAATTCACCGGGCGCTCGTGAATTCGTTCCCCTCTGCCTGTCGCTCCGGTGGCCGGTGGCGGGGAGGAGAATCCCGGTGCCTGGGCTCCAGTTAGTAGTTTAGTTTACGGTTTTTAGTCCACGCAAATGCGACGCTCGAGTGGATGGCGGCGCTTCCTCTTCAAGTTTGTTTTCCAAGCTTCGATCATCCTCGAGTCCGTCCGTTTGGACGTAGTCAACGGAGCTCAGATGTAGATTCATGTCATCTCTTGGGGCAGTGAGGTTACGTTTCTCGTCATGTGGTGATATTTGATGTTATGTGCTTCATATCTATGCAAGGGTTCAACGGTGATGATTGTGGCTCAAGGCGTTGGTCCTTAGAGGTATGTGCACAAAGATTTCCTGGCTGTCATCGACAAGGTCAAGCCGGCTCCGGTAGGGGAGCGGCGCCAGCGAGGCGTCGGCTGCTTGTTCTGAAGGCAATGGCCGTTCAGTAGTCTCAGAATCTCGATGTAATTTAGCGTTTGAGATGCTTTTGTATTTTTGATGAAATTTTATAAGAGATATGATACTTTCCGCAAAAGAAAACATCACAACATCAACACATCATTATCTATGAGATAATATGACACAGTGTACCCAAAATGAAATGTGGATCTTAACACTAATTGTTGAACTAATAAAGCATCAAAACTATAACTAATACATGGTACATTGTCCACACAAGCGTTCCCTCAACCACAAGCTGACAAGCATAAGAGACAAGTGATCAACCAGCCGGCCTGCCAACGGAGCTCACACTCACACGCTACCTAGTTTACCTTGTGCCGCCTCCGAATTAAGACAATAACGGTTGAGTATATAAGCAGTTTTTTGATTAAATTAATCTAGAAAATAGTCATGACCTTGAGAGTATTGAACACATACTAATATTCAATCACATAAAACCATACTACGCAAATAGTACATACATATATTTATAACAGTAGTATGGCTAATAGAGTAATAGACAAGAACGAGATAAGCAATTTATACCCTTCAACGGCCAGGCAGACGCCGCGGTGGCGGCGGCGGCAGCAACGGCGTCCTCAGTGGCCTTCTTCTCGGCTTCAAACTTCTCGGCGGCGACACGATCGGCTTCGGACGAATAGCGGCGAGTAGTTGCGTAGGAGACGCTTCCCAAAAAACTATCGTCCATCTCCCGTACAGGATCTGGAAAGGCAGGGTTTCGGAGGCCTGCTCTCCCGTCAACCTTATACGCACCGGCGGCAAAATAAGCGCATAGGTGTGAGCTCGGCTCGGCTCATTTCCGCAACTCACGTCGCGTCGCGTCGGGACGTGGCGAGGCGGGCGGCGAAGGAGCACGCGGGAACAATTTCCCTTCTCAAGCTCCAATAGAATGTGGAAGAGAATCCCTTATAAAGAGGTCCAACTCCTCTCCAACTAGCAATGTGAGACTAAACTTCTCTCCACACCCATTGCCATAAAACCCACATGGGCCCTTGTAGATTTTCTGAAATTGTTAGATAGGCCCTAGGCCCACCCTCATTTTCAACAATTCCCCACCAAATTTCAAGGGCCCATTTTGTCCTTTGTTCCAAACACTGTTTTGATATACAAGTATTTCATTGGAGACCAAATAAGGTTGAACTCCACCTAGAGCAAGTATCTACACTCCTTCACAACTGAACAACTATGCCTTGAATTGTCAGTTTGGCGTAAAGAAGTTTCACCACATGTCTTACTAGTACTAGGCTGCCGAAGGCTGACCCCTCGGATGAAGCATATTAGTCACACTCCTGGCCTGTTCATGAGCTTGCTAGATATCACCCAATCTTAAAGACTGTGACTAGCAGTCGGGCTCATATAGGTGTGTTCCTTCAAAGATTGCTCTGTAGGATACCATCTTTCTTATATGGGCTTTGGAATACATTAAGACAATAGTCAACCTACCATACAGTTCCTGAGAGTATTACATCTCCAATGGAGTGGGTTAGTATAGTTACTCTCCTCAGTCCACCACTGACTTGTTTTCCCTAGGTCCTACTTCACGGGATCTCCGATCGCATAGGTTGGGTTACCACCATGGCAACTCATGTGGGTCTCATGCCCATCTTCCTCGATGCATTATCTATCACAAAACACGATAGCCCTTTAGAAAAGGGATCTGCCAGATTCTTGGCCGTTTGGATATATCCAACGCTATCACTCCAGAGTTTCTCAAATGTTTGACAGTTTTCAATCTCATTCTTATATGTTTGTTGGACTTCATGTTGTCCTTTGAACTCTTTACCTTGACAATAATTGTCTGATTGTCACGGTTCATAAGGATAGTCGGAACCGATTTCTCAACCACTAGCAAGTCCATCAAAAGATACCGAAGCCATTTTGCTTCGACACCAGACGTGTCTAACGCTCTTAAACAAGACTTCCAGAAAACAACACCACCTCCAAGAATAAACATATACCCGGTTGTGGCCTTCATCTTGTCAACATTAGATATCCAATTCACACCGCTATACCCTTCAAGTACGGATGGGTATCCGATATAGTGAAGTCCATAGTTCATGATACCTTTCAGATAACGCATAATCCTTTCAACAGCATGCCAATGTACATCACCCAGATGGGCCCTTGTAGATTTTTCTAAAATTGTTAGATGGGCCCTAGGCCCATCCTCATATTTCAACAATTACTACACTCCGTGGTGCACAATAATGTCGTCAAGGGGAAAAGCGCCGCCAAGGTTGTAATTTGGTGTCTTCGTCATCACACCTTTTTTTGCGAGAAAGACTTGTATTAATCAAAGATCCAGGGAATTACAATTCAGTTTACACAAGTCCACAACCTGTTGGGGACCAGAGCCAACCAAACTACTGTTCTACCTTCAGTTCTTGCAAAATTAGCTAAATAATCGCTAACCACATTTTGGTTACGATTGATATGAAATACACTAGTTGTACGAAGGGACATCAAGTGTTTAATCTCATTCACCAAGGAGGCAAATATAGACATGTCCGTGTCTCTGTCCTTAACCATATTCACCGCCACTACAGAATCCATTTCCACACAAATTGGCAGCTCCGATCGCTGGATAGCAAGAGAAATACCCTCCATGCAAGCACATAGTTCGACCTCAAGTGCATCTCGGCAGGAGAAGAGCACCCTGCAAGAAGAGAAAATAATTTTTCCAAGACAATCACGCAGAACCATGCCTGCCCCTGCTCCACCTTCCTCTGTCCATGATCCATCTGTATTGAGCTTGACCCAACCCGTCGGTGGAGGAACCCACCTAACAGGTGGGTCCTGACCTATTGTTTCATGTGGTGTTTTGGTACTAGCATAAGTTATTACAACTTTTCCCTTCAAAGGATCACACTCCGTGTTTCGAGCAATCGCAAGTAGCGAGTCAAGGTAGCTGCACAAGAATTGCTTTGAGACATCCATCGGAGGTGGAATCTTGCCATGAACAACCTCATTTTGATTGTGCCAGCACCTCCATAGTGTGAAGAGTAGCATCGCCCATTCAATCTCACTTAGCGGAAATAAAATATCAAGGAGCCACTCGGTCCCCGTGTTACTGATATCTCCCAACTTGGCAAACGCCATGCCTCCCCCATGCAGTTCCAAAGGTCCACGGCTAGGGGACAGCGACATAAAGCATGGAAGGAAGATTCAGTTTCTCTGTCGCACACTGGGCACACATCTGACTCCTCTAGTCCTCGCTTGTGTTTATTTTCCCAAGTTGGAAGCAAGTTCACAGCCACACGCCATGCAAAATTCTTGATTGTAGGTGGGACGTTGCTACCCCATATCATTTTCCAACACGTCCTATGACCATCAAGCGCCGAACTAGTTGCAACCGAAGTCATTCTGCAGGTTTCTTCAAAAGCCATGTTGTAAGCAGATTTCACAGAGAAGGCACCCAATCTTCCGGGTCCCCATGCAAGCACATCATCTCCAAGTCTTGGCGAGGCTCTAATTTTTAGGATCTCTGTAACATCACATGGCAAGAAAATAGACTGCAACAAATTTACATTCCATGAACCATTGTTGTTGAGCAGCTGGGAGACAAAGCGGAACCGACACATGTCCTGTGGCGAGATAGGTTTATATGAGAAAGGCCTTGGAATCCAACTGTCTCGCTAGATTCTTATCTGTTGGCCATTGCCGACTCTCCAAATCAGCCCCTTCTTCAAAAGATCCAGGCCATGAGAAATCATCGTCCATGTGGATGAGGCGTTACCTGCGAACACAGTGTCCTCTAGCTTCCCATTTGGATAATACCAAGCTTTAAGAAGTTGAGCACATAGGCTATCCGGTTTTGTCAACAGTCTCCATGCCTGGCGCGCGAGTAGTGCTTGATTGAATATCCGAAAGTCCCGAAACCTAGCTCCGCCTTTACATTTTGGCTGCTGGAGTTTTTGCCAAGTCTTCCAATGAACCTTTCGTTTTCCTTCCCTCGAACCCCAATAGAAGTTCCGCGTCATGTTTGTTAAATCATCACACACAGAAAAAGGCAGTTTAAAAACACCCATAATATATGTAGGAAGTGCTTGCGCCACTGATTTAATAAGAACTTCCCTGCCTGGCTGAGCAAAATGGCCATCACCCCATTGGACAAGTCTTTTCAAGAGTTGTGCTTGTAAATTTTGAAACTTGCCTTTGGACATACGAACATTGGGTGTTGGAAGACCCAAGTATTTCTTCTCGAAACCAGCATTCTGAATATTCAGAGTATCTCTCACCTCCTCCTGAAGATTGGTAGGGCATGCTTCACCGAACATGATTGAACACTTATTATAATTTAGAAACTGGCATGTAGCTCTAGCATAAAGGTCAAGACGAGACTTAATTCTTTCCGCCTGTACACGATTTTCTTCAAAAAACAATAGTGTATCATCTGCGAACAAAAGGTGAGAGATTCCCGGAGCCCTACGACAAATTTTCACTGGCAAACAAATTCGAGAGTTCACCCTATTTCTGAGAATAGAAGATAGACCATCAACAATGAACAGAAATAAGAACAGGGAGAGTGGATCACCTTGCCGAAGCCCACGCGACGGTGCAAATGAATCCAAGGAGGTTCCATTTAATTTTACAGTATATCTCACCGATGTGACACAGGTCATAATCCAGTCAATCCATCGATGTGAAAACCCCATTGAAAGGATCGATATGGTTGACTAGAGAGGGGGTGAATAGGCAACTACCAATTTTTAGCTTTTCTTTAACAAATTAAACTTTGCATCAAATTAGGTTGTCTAGATGGGCAACTAGGTGAGCAACCTATATGATGCAATAACAACAAGCATACAAGCAAGCAAGGGTAGAAACACTAAAGAGCTTGCACAAGTAAAGGTAAGAGATAACCAAGAGTGGATCCGGTGAAGACGAGGATGTGTTACCGAAGTTCCTTCCTTTTGAGGGGAAATACGTCTCCGTTGGAGCGGTGTGGAGGCACAATGCTCCCCAAGAAGCCACTAGGGCCACCGTATTCTCCTCACGCCCTCACACAATGCGAGATGCCGTGATTCCACTATTGGTGCCCTTGAAGGCGGCGACCGAACCTTTACAAACAAGGTTGGGGCAATCTCCACAACTTAATCGGAGGCTCCCAACAAGACCACGAAGCTTCACCACAATGGAATATGGCTCCGAGGTGACCTCAACCGCCTAGGGTGCTCAAACACCCAAGAGTAACAAGATCCGCTAGGGATGAGTGGGGGAATCAAAAATCCCTTGGTGGAAGTGTAGATCGGAGCCTTCTCAACCACTCCCGAGCAAATCAACAAATTTGATTGGCTAGAGAGATAGATCGGGCGAAAATGAAGCTTGGAGTATTTAATGGAGCTTGAGCAATAAATGGAGCTTGGGGAGGAAGAGGTGGGTGAGAATGAAGAAGGGGACTCCCTTTTATAGTGGGGGCAACAATCCCGTTGCCCCCCACCAACCAGCCCCGCACAGGGCGGTACTACCGCCAGGACAACGGTACTGCCGTGCCAGCCAGCGGTACTGCCGCGTTGGGGAGACAAGTAGGGAACGGACCCAAATGCGGTATTACCGCGGTGGTAGGGTGGTATTACCGCTCCTGGAACGGTACTACCGCCACTACAACCGTGACTAGTGCCGCAAAACCCGACACGAGAAAAAGACCTCTCGAATCGAGGCGGTAGGAACCAGACTGCCCAGCGGTACTACGGCAGTGGGGTCAAGGGCGGTAGTACCGTTGCGGAGCGGTACTGCCGCTTGTGACCCTTCGGCCGTAGTACCGCAGGCAGTGCGGTACTACCGCTGGGACGCGAGAGAGAGAGAGAGAGAGAGAGAAGAAATCTCTCAAAGAAGCTGAGGACAAGGCGGAGGTGCCAGGCCCCCAGCGGTACTACTGTTGTGGAGCCACGGGCGGTACTGCCGCTTGTGGCTTCTCAGCAGTACTACCGCTGGGTGCGCGGTACTACCGCGTGACCCAGACAGGACAAAGAAGAGAGAGGAGAGATCTCTTCAATGGAAAGGAAATGCTCGGAGGGTGAGAAGTTGATGTGTATGTGATGATTCCACCCATGCAAAACCCCAGCAGACCCCCTCTTGATAGTACGGTGCCCTCTACGCAACTAGTCCACCGAGAAAGAAACGAAAGAGCTACACCGTCTTGAAATACACTCCGAGGGGAAGAAGGCGTCTCGTGCCAGGGGAGAATTTGTGAATAATTCAAAGCACAAGATTAGTCCGCAAACATGTTGTCATCAATCACTAAAACTACCTTGAGAGAGATATGCCGTAACAATCTCCCCCTTTTTGGTGGATTGATGACAACTAGGGATTTGCGCAAGGAAAAGAAATGAAATGAAGAAAACTAAGAACTACAAAATATAGACGGGCTCCCCCAGAATGTGTGCACCTAGAGATGGCACGACACACACATTCGGATCAACACTCCCCCTATATTTTATAGTCCAACAATACTAAGGACAAGATATATGAGAGAAGTGAATAAACAGGAAAATCATGCATCTCACAATAAACTACAGTACTATGAAATGACATAAGTAATAAGGTAGCGATAGGGAGCATATGTCTTACACCATATGACTAGAAACTAGAACTAAGGTCTCACACCAAACCAAACCAAAGAAGGAACACACAAGAAAACACAAGACGACCCAAAGCACGACACAAGAAGCAAATCCCTACACTCTCTCCCCCTTTGGTAGCGAGACACCAAAAAGGGCATAGAGTGACACTACGACTCCAGGTGATGGGAGGAGGAAGATCTCGAACATCACATCTCTGCATCTTCGTCGTGGGTCGAAAACTGCTCGGCATCGGAGTCGGTCCAGTGGCAATTCTGATGAATCCAGTCCTCCTCTTCAGTGATCTGACCCTCAGACCCACTGGCAACTGTTGCTCCCATCTGACGCATGAGCTTCTTGTGGCGCGTCCTGGCATGCTTCTCCGCCACATGAGTCATGTACTGACCATGGGACTCCATGCAGAAAAGCTTCTTCATCTTGCGCTTAAGCTTCTGTGCCCACGACGGTTCTGCACTAGAGGGGCCAAAGTCCTCCTCATGAGCATCAGTAGCAGCCTCACACTCGGTCCCCATGGCAGTAGCAGCAGCAGACGGGCCCCCTGTGGCAGCAGTAGCAGATGGACCCCCTGTGTGAGGCGCTGTCCAGTTGTCCTTCTTCCTCAGACGCTTGATCTCATGAGAAACCAAGTCTCCAGTCTCTAGCAGCACTCTGGGATAAGTCTGTGCCCAGGCCCTCTCAATGAGCCTCATGATGAATGGACCATAGATAGGACACTTGCGCTCAGACACGGCAGATAAAAGTTCAGACCACATGACATGAGAGATATCCAGGCTCTCTCCAGTGCTTGCTTCCTTCTCATGCTGACAGAAAAGGAGCATGTCCACGAGGTAAGAGTGGACCATATCCATATTCCCAATCTGAGGGAAGAGAGTCTCACGGAATATGCGATGAAGAATGTCCAGATACGGAGACAGCTCATAGGTCTTCTTCTCAGTTACTGGGTGAACCTTCACAGTGCAGTAGGGCCAAAGGGCTTGCTTGTGGGTGGATGTAGCATTGCGGTGAGGACGGAAAGCGAAAGGAGTCTCAAGCCCGGTATCCACCACATCAAGTAACTCCATGAAAGCCTTCCACTTGACAGAAAGCAGCTTGCCATTGGTCATCCATGTCAGAGTCCTGTCGACATCCGTCCCAAGATGGACGGTGGCATAGAATTGAGCCACCAAATCCGCATCAAAATCCTTCTTGAATTGCATGATCCTGAGAATGTTCAGCTGAGTGCACATCTGAAGAGCTTCGCCAAAGTACTCCGGGTCCTTCTCCATAGCATCAGTGTCAATGGAGCGAACATCAACAAAAAGATTCTTCTTGGCCTTGATCACATCAAAGTAGATGGCAAACTGAAAACGGTTCCAGAACGGGCGGTTAACCAAAGTGGGTTCTTGGTCCACCGCATAGGGGTTGCGGCGACGCTTCTCCCAAAACTCCTTGTTGGTCATCTCAGTCACAGTCTTCCCTTTCGGCTTGTTGGCGGCTCGCTTCGATCGCTGAGGAGGTGGAGGAACACTTGCAGATGCACTTGCTGGAGGCGGTTGGGTGCTCGAGGAACCACCGGCTAGCTCTGAGGTGCGGTAGCGTTTTGATGTGGCACGCCCAGGGTTGATACGGCGACCTTGCTGCTCGGAAAGGTCATCACCTGGAGCCAAACACAAGAACACGCAAAACAACCAGAAAGAACGAGCATAAGCCAACAAACTCAACAAAAGATCAAGGTAAGGCAGGAAAATGATGGAAATTGGCATTCAGCGGTAGTACCGCCCCAAAGGGAGCGGTAGTACCGCTCCAAGAGGAGCGGTAGTACTGCTTGAGGCAGAGAAACAGCAGTTTCATATAGCACGAGGCGGTGAAACAACGGGTTCTTACTACCGCAGTCAGATCCGGCACTACCGGCCTACCAAATTCAAAAATAATCCTACCAAACTCTAATCGAGATAGTCTAGTTGCCTTCTCTAACAAACTCAAGCCTAGATTTAGCCAAAAATCTAGAGATGCAACCACCATTGCCCCTAAGAAACAAGAACTAAAAAAAGAGACAAAACGAAAGAAGGAACGGGGGCAATACCGGCATCCATGGCAAGAGGACAAGGTGGGGATCGACTCCACCAAAGGAAATGGAGAGGGACGCCCCCGGAGACGGAGATCCGCCGGAGCCCTCCCGCGGCCAGAGGAGGCTGGAGAGAGGAAGAGAAAAGAGGGGCGAAGTGAATGGGTATGGGGGAGAAGAAACCTCCCCCTGCCCCCGACTTAACCCCCTGTTCTCATCCCCCAGCGGTAGTACCGTTCTGGGGGGCGGTAGTACCGCTTACGAGCGGTAGTACCGCGCACCACCAGCGGTAGTACCGCCCAGCACGCCACGGCAACTAAACAGACATGGCTTTAGCTCGACGAAACGACAAAAACGGCAAACACACCAGCAAGCGACCAAGACACACCTCTTCACAAGAGGGCGGTGGCCGAGGCCACCTATGTTTGAGTCAAAAGGTATGGCACCGCGAAGATTTTAACCTTGGGCCCATGACCAAAACTCGTCTTTTAAGCACAAGTGCCATCAACAATGGCTAAAGTGAAAGACTTGATCAATTTATGCATAATGGGGGGAGGGAGAGTTCATTGAGAGAACAACACTCCCCCTATGTCCATGCCTACACCTAAACTAGACAACAAATTGAGTGTGGTAGGGTGTGCACGGGTCCAAGCCACATTGCTCGAATCAATGATATTTAGCTCATGCCTTAACTCGTGAAATCTTGCTTCATCCAAGGGCTTCGTGAAAATATCTGCAAGGTTGTCATGAGTGTTGACATAGTTGATCTCGATCTCTCCTCTCCTAATGTGATCCCGGATGAAGTGATACCGAATCTCAATATGCTTCGTCTTGAAGTGTTGCACTGGGTTGAGAGAAATCTTGATGGCACTTTCATTGTCACACCAAAGAGGCACTTTGTCACAAGTGACACCGTAATCCTTTAAAGTTTGCCTCATCCATAGAAGTTGTGCACAACAACTACCGGCGGCAACATACTCCGCCTCAGTGGACGAGAGAGACACACAACTTTGCTTTTTGGAAGACCAACTTACCAAAGAGCAACCAAGGAATTGGCACCCTCCGGAAGTGGACTTCCTATCCACTTTGTCTCCCGCCCAATCGGAATCCGAGTACCCTACAAGCTTGAAGTTTGATCCTCTTGGGTACCATAAGCCAAAGTTTGGGGTATGAGCCAAATATCGAAAGATTCGTTTGACCGCCACAAAGTGACTTTCCTTAGGTGCGGCTTGAAACCATGCACAAATTCCCACACTCAACATGATGTCCGGTCTAGATGCACAAAGGTAAAGCAAGGAACCAATCATGGAACGATATACCTTTTGATCCACCACTTTACCATTGGGATCTAACTCAAGTTGGCACTTGGTGGGCATTGGAGTGGAGGCCGGCTTGACGTCACTTAGCTTGAATCTCTTGAGCATGTCTTGAGTGTATTTGGATTGATTGATGAAGGTTCCTTCTCTTCTTTGCTTCACTTCGAACCCTAGAAAGAACTTCAACTCTCCCATGGAGGACATCTCGAACTTTGAGGTCATGAGAGCGGCAAATTCCTCATTGAAAGCTTTGTTAGGAGAACCAAAGATAATATCATCAACATATAATTGGCACACAAACAACTCCCCTTTGACCTTCTTAGTAAAAAGAGTGGGGTCGATTAGCCCAACTTCAAAACCACGGTCTTGTAACAACTCGGTAAGGTGGTTATACCATGCACGTGGGGCTTGTTTAAGGCCATAGAGTGCCTTATCGAGTTGATACACATGATCAGGAAAGTAGGGATCCTCGAACCCGGGGGTTGCTTGACGTAAACCAATTCATTAATGGGACCATTAAGAAAAGCACTCTTCAAATCCATTTGTTGTAACGTAAAGTTATGATGAGAAGCATATGCAATCAACATGCGAATGGATTCAAGACGAGCAACGGGAGCAAAGGTTTCACCGTAGTCGATACCCTCGACTTGGGAGTAGCCTTGTGCTACCAAACGAGCCTTGTTGCGAATGATAATCCCATGTGCATCTTGCTTGTTCTTGAATATCCACTTGGTTCCAATGACATTGTGGTTCCCCGTTGGCCTTGGTACCAATCTCCACACTTTGTTGCGCTCGAAGTTGTTGAGTTCTTCATGCATGGCATTGAGCCAATCCGGATCTTCTAGCGCCTCATAGACCTTGTGGGGTTCCACACAAGAGACAAACGCGTGATGCTCACAATAATTTGCTAATTGTCTACGAGTGCTTACCCCCTTTCTTAAGCTTCCAAGCACATTCGTCATGAGATGATCCTTGGTGGAGAGCTTGGAAGCAACCTTGGCGGCACGACGCTCTAATTCCTCCTCGGTGGTGAGTTGAGGAGAGGTTACTTGATCATCTTGAGCGCCGTCATGAGCTTGTTCTTGATCTTGAACTTGCTCGGGGGAGAGAACTTGACCTTGGGCATCACTTGGTGTGTCAACACCGTCTTGAGTATGATCTTGCCCTTGGTCTTGTTCATGAGGTTGAGGGCCTTCACTTTGTTCTTCGGAAGCATGTGGGCCTTGGGTTGGTGATGGCTCCACTTGAGTGGAGCATTGTCCTTCTCCTTCGGCCACAAGGGGTTCCTCAATGGGTAGGATGAAACCAACACCCATTCTTCTTATGGCTTGAGGAGGAATTTCATCACCTACATCACAAGTGCCACTTTGCTCCACTTGGGAGCCGTTATTCTCATCAAACTCCACGTTACACGTCTCCTCAATAAGTCCCGTGGATTTATTGAGGACACGGTAAGCATGAGAGTTTGTAGCATAACCAACAAATATGACCTCATAAGCTCTAGCCTCAAATTTAGACAACCGAACACCTTTCTTGAGAATGAAACACTTACACCCGAATACCCGGAAGTACTTGAGGTTGGGCTTGTTACCGGTGAGTATCTCATATGGAGTCTTGTTCAAGCCCTTGCGGAGGTAGAGCCGATTGGATGCATGACACGCGGTGTTGATGGCTTTGGCCCAAAAGTTGTATGGAGACTTGAACTCTGCCATCATGGTCCTTGCCGCTCCATCAACGTCCGCTTCTTCCTCTCCGCAACACTGTTTTGTTGAGGGGTGTATGGTGCGAAATATTGATGCTTGATTCCCTCATCACTAAGAAATTCATCCAAGGTGTAGTTCTTGAACTTGGTGCCGTTGTCACTTCTTATTGTCAAGATCTTTGCATTGTGTTGACGTTGTGCTTCATCTGCAAAGTCAATGACGGTTTGTTGGGTCTCGCTCTTCCTCTTGAAGAAATACACCTACGTGTACCTTGAGTAGTCATCTACAATCACCAAGCAATACTTCCTACCTCCAAGACTATCGATGGATGGGGCCCCAAAAAGATCCATGTGAAGGAGCTCCAAGGGCCTCTTTGAATAAATGATAGTCATGGGAGGGTGAGCCTTCTCATGTAGCTTTCCTTCGATACAGGCACTGCAAGCACGATCTTTAACAAAACTAACATTCATTAGTCCACGGACATGGTCCCCCTTGAGGAGACTTTGCAAAGATCTCATATTGACATGGGCTAAACGGCGATGCCAAAGCCATCCCACATCAACTTTAGCCATTAGGCATGTCGCGGTCTTAGTGGGTCGCTCCGAAAAGTTAATCACATATAGACCGTTCTCGACATGCCCAACAAAAGCTACTTTAAGAGTCTTGCTCCACAAGAGGGCCACGGTATCGATATCAAAGAAAGTGGCAAAGCCCATGATTGCAAGTTGACGAACGGAAAGTAAATTGTATGCAAGGGACTCAACAAGCATGACCTTCTCGATCGTGAGATCATGAGAGATGACCACCTTGACAAGTCCCAATACCTTAGAGGATGAGGCATCACCCCACTCGACATTGGTGGGCATAGATGGAACTTTGTGCACGTCCACCACCAAGTCCTTGCTTCTGGTCATATGATTTGTAGCTCCGCTATCGAGCAACCATGATCCACCACCGGAAGCAAACACCTACAAGAGATCAATGCTTGGTTTTAGGTACCCATTTTGTAATGGGTCCTTTGATGTTAGTAACAAGGGTCTTAGGAACCCAAATAGACCATTCAATGTACTCATGAAGAGAACCAACAAATTTGGCATAAACATGCCCATCACTAGCACGGCATAACACATAAGAAGGATTAAAATCGCCGGCTTTGTTGGGAGGGGTGACATTGCCCTTCTTGACATTGTTCTTCTTCTTCTCCTCGGGGGCACTCTCTCCCTCCCTCACAAAGGTTTGCATGAGGGGAGGAGGTCGTTTGGTCTTGTCATTCTTCTTCTTGTTCTTGGAGTCGGGCACGTACCCAACCCCTTCCTTGGCCACACTTCCCTTTTCGTTGATCAAGAGATCGTTGAGGTTCTTCTTGCCTTGTATGCAAGTCGCAAGACCTCTCTCAAGTTGCTCCTTCAACTTAGCATTTTTCCTCAACAAGATGTATATGCTCACAACACGGGTTAGTAGCATTTGCATTATCAATTAAAACCATATGAGAAAAAGTTGCTTTCTCCTTAGTTAGCTTCACTTGGAGTTGATCATGAGACTCCTTGAGACTAGCGTGAATACCCTTCAAGGTCTTGTGGGCCTTGTCAAGTATATCAAACTCCTCTTTGAGTCTAGCAAGATCAACCCCGAGTTTGGCCTTTTCGGAATTTAGCACACGAGAAACAATGAGGGCATGATCATAATCTTTCTTTAACTTAGCATGATCAACGTTGTGTGACTCCTCAAGAGCCAAACGAAGACCATGCTCTTCCTCAAGAGCATTGGAAAGATCCGAAATCTCATCGGCATAGTCACGACTATGCCCTTCCATCTTAGAGATGGTGTCTTCGTGAGCCTCGATCATGTCATTGGCCTCACCCAGTTGTTACAAGAGAGCAACAGAGTGCTTCTTGGATTTTCCCTTGAGTTTGCCCATAAAGGCCTCAAACTCGTTAGCCTCCACATTAGCTCCCTCAAGTTCATTAATGCTATCCGTTGGGGAAGGATGATTAATGATGGTAGTTTTGATGTTGGAGGTTATCTTGTTGGTGGCTTTAGCCATGAGGCACTTGGCGGTGATGCTCTCGTTGGGTGAGTCGAACAGAGACACCCGTGACGTTGTTGCAATGGCAACGGAGGCCATGGCAACCGACTCATCATCTTCATCATCGTCATCATCCTCATTGTACTCTTCTTGCACAACCAAAGCCTTGGGAGGAGTCTTCTTGGTGAAGTTGTTCTTGTTGGGGAACGACTTGGCCTTGTCCTTTCGGATGAGTTTGCCACCATTGTCTTCCCTCTTCTCATATGGGAATTCCGCAACGAAATGACTCATGTTGCCGCAATTGTAGCAAGTCCTTACACGTTGCTTGCCCCTTGTGCCACTCGAGTTGTTTTTGCTAAAATTGGGCCTCGATTTTTTCTTGCTCCAAAATTGCCTTGAAGCAAGTGCCATGTGTTCACGATATGCATACTTCGTATCTTCGGGGTTGCTCTCCTCTTCTTCCTCTTCTTCTTCTTCCACGGTGAGCTTGGCCTTCAATGCAAGGTTAGGCTTCTTTGCCCGTTGAGAACGGAGCACCGCATTGTCGGCGGTCTTGTCCAAAATGTTCATGGCCACAAACTCATCCAACACTTCGCTTGAGGTCAAAGTGTGGAAGTCCGGTCTTTGACGAATGACGGAGGACATGTCTAACGCCCTCGATGCGGCTATATCTCCCATGTGTCGAAGCACGACTTAGAGGCATAACCGCATTGAAAGCAATGTCGCAAGTGAGGTAATCTTCACACAACCCATGTAATACATAAGGGAAAAGATACATAATTGGCTTACAATCACCACTTCACACAATACATGAATAAAGCATTACATCAACCAAATACAATCAAGGTCCGACTACGGAACCCAAAATAAAAGAAGAACCCCAAATGCGACACGGTCCCCGATCGACCCCAACTGGGCTCCACTACTGATCGACTAGAACGAAACAACACAAAGGACAAGATCTTCATCGAGCTCCTCCTGAGCTGGGTTGCGTCATCTGCACGGACTCATCGGCACCTGCAAGCTGGTTGTGGAAGTATCTGTGAGTCACGGGGACTCAGCAATCTCGCACCCTCGCGATCAAGACTATTTAAGCTTATGGGTAAGGTAAAGGTATGAGGTGGAGCTGCAGCAAGCGACTAGCATATATGGTGGCTAACATACGCAAAAGAGAGCGAGAAGAGAAGGCAAAGCACGGTCGAGAAACTATGATCAAGAAGTGATCCTAGAACAACCTACGTCAAGCATAACTCCAACACCGTGTTCACTTCCCGGACTCCTCCGGAAAGAGACCATCATGGTTACAACGCGGTTGATTCATTTTAATTAAGGTCAACTTCAGGTTTTCTACAACCGGACGTTAACAAATTCCCATCTGCCCATAACCGCGGGCACGGCTTTCGAAAGTTCAAATCCCTGCAGGGGTGTCCCAACTTAGCCCATGACAAGCTCTCACGGTCAACGAAGGAATAGACCTTCTCCCGAGACATTCCGATCAGACTTGGTATCCCGGTTCTACAGGACACTTCGACAAGTTAAAACAAATCCAGCAACACCGCCCGAATGTGCCGACAAATCCCGATAGGAGCTGCACATATCTCGTTCTCAGGGCACACTCAGATGAGCCAGACGTCGGGTAGGCCAGCCCAGAGTTGCCCCTGGTAGCCCCGGACGTCGCTCGGTTGGACCAACACTCAGAGGAGCACTGGCCCGGGGGGGGGGGGTAAATAATGATGACCCTCAAGAGAGCGACTCCCAAGGGAAAAGTAGGTGGTGGTGAGGCAAATGGTAAAACCAAGGTTGGGCATTGCTGGAGGAGTTTTATTCAAGGCGAACTGTCAAGGGGTTCCCATTATTACCCAACCGCATAAGGAACGCAAAATCCGGGAACATAACACCGATATGACGGAAACTAGGGCGGCAAGAGTGGAACAAAACACTAGGCATAAGGCCGAGCCTTCCACCCTTTACCAAGTATATAGATGCATTAATTAAATAAGATATATTGTGATATCCCAACAAGTAAACATGTTCCAACAAGGAACAACATCTCCGTGTTCCAACAAGGAACAAACTTCAATCTTCACCTGCAACTAACAACACTATAAGAGGGGCTGAGCAAAGCGGTAACATAGCCAAACAACGGTTTGCTAGGACAAGGTGGGTTAGAGGCTTGGTTCAACAATATGGGAGGCATGATAAGCAAGTGGTAGGTATCGCAGCATAGGCATAGCAAAAGAGCGAGCATCTAGCAAGCAAAGATAGAAGTGATTTCGAGGGTATGATCATCTTGCCTTAAATCCCGCAAGGAAGAAGAACGGGTCCATGAAGAAGACAAACGGACGTAGACGAACGGGTCCTCACAAACGCGACGTTATCGGAACCAACCCGAAGAAGCAAACACCAGAAAGGAAGCACACAACATAGTAAACAACCAACACATGAACATGATATGATATGCAGGATGCGGTATGCGATGCATATGCATGTTTTGACAAGGAATGAATGAACCTGGCCTCAACTTGGAAATCCAAGTGTGCCACTGGAAAGGTGAGATGAAATCGCTTGAAAACGATATAAAGATCACCGGAATCGGAGTTACGGTTTGGAAATGGCGAGCAATTCAAATATGGCACCGGTCTGCAATATACAGCAAGTAGCCATCTAAATGCAACAAGATGAACATGCTACAACACTCAAACATGGCAACAAAATACATGGAAGGGATCCATTCATGATGCTTAACAAAAGTCTAGCACTGAGCTACGGTCAATTCATCCATTAACAGGTTCAAACAAGCATGGCAAAAATGCATATGGTAAACAGATTTCAAACTTAGTGAAATTAACACTTGTCTGGAATCTCAGATCAGGTAGCACTCTTCGGAGCAACGAAACTATATGCTACATTACCTGAACATGGCAAAGTAAAGCATGTCATGGAGCTACTCAAAGAGCTTAACAAAAGTCCCTTAGTGACCTTGAGCCAAAAAGGATCAGAAAATACAATTGCAAGCATGTGAACATGGCAAAAACATAATCAGATCACAGACTTAGTGAAAACTGGAACATGCTGAAAACAGAAATCAAGTAGGCATGTTTACGAGCTCGATGCACTCACTACAAAGCAAGTCATGACAATCTAAGCATACACCCATCAAGAATACACATTATACAAGCTAGACATGACAAGAACAATAACATAGCATGCACGGATCAACTACAACATCCTCGGCAAAATCGCTAACAAGTAGACAATCTGCCCAGATTCACGAAATAACAAAAGTAGAGCTCGATTGACTCAAGCTAGGGTGCTCCATACTTGCAAACAAAGACATGGATGGATAGAGCACTACAAGTTTAACAAAACATCCTTACTGATCATCCTCAAAAGAGGCACGGATCACTAGGAAACAACATGAACATATGGCAATATGAGATAAACAGATTAAGGACTTAGTGGAAATGTTGTCCCTGAAATCAGCATTAACGAATGCTCCACTTTGCAAACTTGTGCTAGTCACCACACACATCACAAAACTACATGGGTTGCACCTCTGGAAAGATGGCAAAACCCTTAACAAAACATATGTAGAGCTCATGGTCATATCATGCACACAATAATCATGGCAAAAATGACAAATATCTAAATGGAGCAGCAGATCTGACAATTATCTCAAGTAGCACTCTTCTAACAGCATTTCGGATATTAAGATGAAATCAAATGAAAATGATGCAATGGAATGAAATGATGTACTCTCTGAGATGAACATTTTGATATGCTATATGCCCAAAACGGAGTTACGGATGATGAGTTATGATGACATGAAAAATGCATAAAATAACTGGAACTTAGCCAAAGCTCGGGAAAAAAACATGGGTGCTCACGTTGGGCCACACGGGCCGGATCTGGAACTGGGCCGGCTCTGGCGCGTTGCACAGCCCAGGTGGTAGGAGGAGATGGGCCGTGGAGAGGCCCATCCGAGCGCAAGCGGGCGAGCTCGTTCCCGAGCAGGACGAGGCCATGGCGTCGGAGGAGAGAGGCGCCGGCGCTGGCTCTCCGGCGACGGAGCGGAGCTCCGGCGAAAGGTGGTCGGCCGTGAGCAGGGACGGGTGGATCCAGGCATGGGCCCCCCGGATCCGGCGACGGCGAGGCCGGGCGGCGCTGCGGAGGCATCGGGCGGCGCGCGGGGCGGCAGTTGGCGGCGTTGGATTTTGCCGTCGGGAGGCGAGGCGAGGCTCCGGCGATGGCCGGAAAAAGGATGCGGCGGCGGCGCGCAGATCTCGCGAGGCGGAGGGAAGCCGGGCGCGGTCGGGCGCGCCTGTGCGGCGGCGGCGGATCTGGGCCCGCGCGGGCCCCGGATGGGCTCCGCGGGCTGCGACGGCGGTGGGAGGAGAGAGAGGACGGCGGCGGTGAGTTGGAAGCGCGTGGTTGGCTAGGGAGGCCGGCGCGGACATGTCCGATGTGGGAGAAAATTTGTCCGGCGACGGGAGGAGGACGAAGTTAGGGTTTGCACCGTGAATTTTGGAGGGGATCACATATATATAGGTAGGGGGAGCTAGGAGAGTCCAAATGAGGTGCGGTTTTCGGCCACGCGATCGTGATCGAACGCTCTAGATGATGGAGAGGGTTATGGTGGGTTTTGGGCCACTTTGGAAGGGTGTTGGGCTGCAACACACACGAGGTCTTCTCGGTCCCTCGGTTAACCGTTGGAGCATCAAACGAAGTCCAAATGGTACGAAACTTGACAGGCGGTCTACTGGTAGTAAACCAAGGCCGCTTGGCAAGTCTCGGTCCAATCCGGAAATGTTTAATCCCCACACACGAGAAAAAAGGTAGAAATGACCACCGGAGGAGAACGGAGCGCCGGAATGCAAAACGGACAACGGGGAAAATGCTCGGATGCATGAGACGAACACGTATGCAAATGAAATGCACATGATGACATGATATGCAATGCATGACACGCAAGCAATGACAAGGCAACAACAGCGAATAACTGGACGACACCTGGCACAACGGTCTCGGGGCGTTACAACATGGCCTTGTGGTAGGGCATCATTGCCTTGAGGAATTTGCGCTTGATCCAATTGTCATCCGTGTCCTTGCTCCCGTGATCTCGTAGTGAGACCGCGAGTTTGGTTACTCTCCGATAAAGCTCACGAGGTTCTTCATCTTCCTTCATTGCAAACTCATCGGCCTCATCTTGTACCACTTCATAGTTGGAGTGTTGAATGCTTGCGCTTCCCCATTAGAGAGACACGACACAATGCCATGCATCTTTGGCCAAGGCGAAGGGACGAAGATGAGGTAGGTCTTCGGGTGGAATTGCATCTTGAATGATGAAGAGAGCATTCTCATTGAATTGATTGTCCGCTGCTTCTCGAGGAGTGAAGTTGCTTGGATCATGTGGATAGAAACCTTCTTCAATGATTCTCCAAAGGTTAGTGTTCACATGATTTAAATGATGTTTAAATCGGTAAACCCAAGAATCAAAATCCTCATTTTTCACAATCTTAGGGGGAGGACCGACATGATTCAAATGAGTGGAAGGAACAGGTCCACCATAAACAAGTGGTGGTTCCACATGGGCAAAGATGCCGGTGCCATTCTTGCCACTAGATGAAGGAGCCTTTTCACTACTAGCTTCCCCCTTGTCGGGGATAGTATCCGACACCTTGTTGGTGGGATCACCCACTTTCAACGGTGCGGTGGATAGTTTAAGCCCCTCAAGAAATTTAGTAAACATGCTTTCAACTTCGGTCGTCATGGAGGTTTTCAATGTCTCCAAGGCCACATTGAACTCCTCACGAGAGACCGAAGTTCCCCCATCTCCCGTAGACAAGATCGGATTCACACCGGAGTGTTCCTTCACACCGTCTACGGTATCAACCATACTCTTTGGACGGTAAAGTCCTTAATAAAGAGACGAGGCTCTGATACCAATTGAAAGGATCGATATGGTTGACTAGAGGGGGGTGAATAGGCAACTACCAATTTTTAGCTTTTCTTTAAAAAATTAAACTTTGCATCAAATTAGGTTGTCTAGATGTGCAACTAGGTGAGCAACCTATATGATGCAATAACAACAAGCATACAAACAAGCAAGGGTAGAAACACTAAAGAGCTTGCACAAGTAAAGGTAAGAGATAACCAAGAGTGGATCCGGTGAAGACGATGATGTGTTACCGAAGTTCCTTCCTTTTGAGGGGAAGTACGTCTCCGTTGGAGCGGTGTGGAGGCACAATGCTCCCCAAGAAGCCACTAGGGCCACCGTATTCTCCTCACGCCCTCACACAATGCGAGATGCCGTGATTCCACTATTAGTGCCCTTGAAGGCGGCGACCGAACCTTTACAAACAAGGTTGGGGCAATCTCCACAACTTAATCGGAGGCTCCCAACAAGACCACGAAGCTTCACCACAATGGAATATGGCTCCGAGGTGACCTCAACCGTCTAGGGTGCTCAAACACCCAAGAATAACAAGATCCGCTAGGGATGAGTGGGGGAATCGAAAATCCCTTGGTGGAAGTGTAGATAGGAGCCTTCTCAACCACTCCCGAGCAAATCAACAAATTTGATTGGCTAGAGAGATAGATCGGGTGAAAATGAAGCTTGGAGTATTTAATGGAGCTTAAGCAATAAATGGAGCTTGGGGAGGAAGAGGTGGGTGAGAATGAAGAAGGGGACTCCCTTTTATAGTGGGGGCAACAATCCCGTTGCCCCCCACCAACCAGCCCCGCACAGGACGGTACTACCGCTGAGAGGGGGCGGCACTACCGCCAGGACAACGGTACTGCCGCGCCAGCCAGCGGTACTGCCGCATTGGGGAGACAAGTAGGGAACAAACCCAAATGCGGTACTACCACGGTGGTAGGGCGGTACTACCGCTCCTGGAACGGTACTACCGCCACTACAACCGTGACTAGTGCCGCAAAACCCGACACGAGAAAAAGACCTCTCGAATCGAGGCGGTAGGAACCAGACTGCCCAGCGGTACTACGGCAGTGGGGTCAAGGGCGGTAGTACCGCTGCGGAGCGGTACTGCCGCTTGTGACCCTTCGGCCGTAGTTGTTGGGGAACGTAGTAATTTCAAAAAAAATCCTACGCACATGCAAGATCATGGTGATGCATAGCAACGAGAGGGGAGAGTGTGATCTACGTACCCTTGTAGACCGACAGCGGAAGCGTTAGCACAACGCGGTTGATGTAGTCGTACGTCTTCACGACCCGACCGATCAAGCACCGAAACTATGGCACCTCCGAGTTCTAGCACACGTTCATCTCGATGACGATCCCCGGACTCCGATCCAGCAAAGTGTCGGGGAAGAGTTCCGTCAGCACGACGGCGTGGTGACGATCTTGATGTACTACCATCGCAGGGCTTCGCCTAAGCACCGCTACAATATTATCGAGGTCTATGGTGGAAGGGGGCACCACACACGGCTAAGAATATGATCACCTGGATCAACTTGTGTGTCTAGGGGTGCCCCTGCTCCCGTATATAAAGGATCAAAGGGGGGGTGCGGCCAGCCAGGAGAGGGCGCGCCAGGAGGAGTCCTACTCCCTCCGAGAGTAGGATTCCCCCCCCTTTCCTAGTTGGAATAGGATTTGGGAGGGGGAAAGAGGAGAGAGAGAAGGAAGGGGGGGGGCGCCGGCCCCCTCCCCTTGTCCTATTCGGACTAGGGGGGAGGGGCGCGCGGCCCAGCCCTGGCCACCTCTCCTCTCTTCCACTAAAGCCCACTAAGGCCCATATACCTCCCGGGGGGTTCCGGTAACCTCCCGGTACTCCGGTAAAATCCCGATTTCACCCGGAACACTTCCGATATCCAAATATAGGCTTCCAATATATCAATCTTTATGTCTCGACCATTTCGAGACTCCTCGTCATGTCCGTGATCACATCCGGGACTCCGAACAAACTTCGGTACATCAAAATGCATAAACTCATCATATAACTGTTATCGAAACCTTAAGCGTGCGGACCCTACGGGTTCGAGAACAATGTAGACATGACCGAGACACGTCTCCGGTCAATAACCAATAGCGGAACCTGGATGCTCATATTGGCTCTTACATATTCTACGAAGATCTTTTATCGGTCAGACCGCATAACAACATACGTTGTTCCCTTTGTCATCGGTATGTTACTTACCCGAGATTCGATCGTCGGTATCTCAATACCTAGTTCAATCTCGTTACCGGCAAGTCTCTTTACTCGTTCCGTAATACATCATCTCACAACTAACTCATTAGTTGCAATGCTTGCAAGGCTTATGTGATGTGCATTACCGAGAGGGCCCAGAGATACCTCTCCGACAATCGGAGTGACAAATCCTAATCTCGAAATACGCCAACCCAACATGTACCTTTGGAGACACCTGTAGAGCACCTTTATAATCACCCAGTTACGTTGTGACGTTTGGTAGCACACAAAGTGTTCCTCCGGCAAACGGGAGTTGAATAATCTCATAGTCATAGGAACATGTATAAGTCATGAAGAAAGCAATAGCAACATACTAAACGATCGGGTGCTAAGCTAATGGAATGGGTCATGTCAATCAGATCATTCACCTAATGATGTGATCCCGTTAATCAAATAACAACTCTTTTTGCTTATGGTTAGGAAACATAACCATCTTCGATTAACGAGCTAGTCAAGTAGAGGCATACTAGTGACACTCTGTTTGTCTATGTATTCACACATGTATTATGTTTCCGGTTAATACAATTCTAGCATGAATAATAAACATTTATCATGATATAAGGAAATAAATAATAACTTTATTATTGCCTCTAGGGCATATTTCCTTCAGTCTCCCACTTGCACTAGAGTCAATAATCTAGTTCACATCGCCATGTGATTCAACACTAAGAGTTCACATCACCATGTGATTAACACCCATAGTTCACATCGTCATGTGACCAACACCCAAAGGGTTTACTAGAGTCAATAATCTAGTTCACATTGCTATGTGATTAACATCCAAAGTAGGTGTGATCATGTTTTGCTTGTGAGATAATTTTAGTCAACGGGGCTGTTATATTCAGATCCGTAAGTATTTTGCAAATATCTATGTCAACAATGCTCTGCACGGAGCTATTCTAGCTAATTGCTCCCACTTTCAATATGTATCTAGATCGAGACTTAGAGTCATCCAGATCGGTGTCAAAAATTTGTATCGACGTAACCCTTTACGACAAACCTTTTTGTCACGTCCATAATCGAGAAACATATCCTTATTCCACTAAGGATAATTTTGACCGTTGTCCAGTGATCTACTCCTAGATCACTATTGTACTCCCTTGCCAAAATCAGTGTAGGGTATACAATAGATTTGGCACACATCATGGCATACTTCATAGATCCTATGGCCAAGCCATAGGGAATGACTTTCATTCTCTTTCCATCTTCTGCCGTGGTCGGGTTTTGAGTCTTACTCAATTTCACACCTTGTAACACAGGCAAGAATTCTTTCTTTGACTGTTCCATTTTGAACTACTTCAAAATCTTGTCAAGGTATGTACTCATTGAAAAAAAACTTATCAAGCGTCTTGATCTATCTCTATAGATCTTGATGCTCAATATTTAAGCAGCTTCACCGAGGTTTTCTTTGAAAAAATCCTTTCAAACACTCCTTTATGCCTTGCAAAATAATTCTACATTATTTCCGATCAACCATATGTCATACACATACACTTATCAGAAATGCTGTAGTGCTCCCACTCACTTTCTTGTAAATACAGGCTTCACCGCAAGTCTGTATAAAACTATATGTTTTGATCAACTTATCAAAGCATATATTCCAACTCCGAGATGCTTGCACCAGTCCATAGATGGATCGCTGGAGCTTGCATATTTTGTTAACATCTTTAGGATTGACAAAACCTTGTGGTTGCATCATATACAACTCTTCTTTAAGAAATCCATTAAGGAGTGAAATTTTGTTATCCATTTGCCAGATTTCATAAAATGCGGCAATTGCTAACATGATTCGGACAGACTTTAAGCATCGATACGAGTGAGAAAATCTCATCGTAGTCAACACCTTGAACTTTGTCAAAAACCTTTTTCGACAAGTCTAGCTTTGTAGATAGTAACACTACTATCAGCGTCCGTCTTCCTCTTGAAGATCCATTTATTTTCTATGGCTTGCCGATCATCGGGCAAATCCATCAAAGTCCATACTTTGTTCTCATACATGGATCATATCTCAGATTTCATGGCCTCAAACCATTTCGCGGAATCTGGGATCATCATCGCTTCCTCATAGTTCGCAAGTTCGTCATGGTCTAGTAACATGACTTCCAGAACAGGATTACCGTACCACTCTGGTGCAGATCTCACTCTGGTTTACCTACGAGATTCGGTAGTAATTTGATCTGAAGTTACATGATCGTCATCATTAGCTTCCTCACTAATTGGTGTAGTAGTCACAAGAACAGATTTCTGTGATGAACTACTTTCCAATAAGGGAGAAGGTACAATTACCTTATCAAGTTTTCTACTTTCCTCTCACTCACTTCTTTCGAGAGAAACTCCTTCTCTAGAAAGGATCCATTTTTAGCAACAAATGTCTTCGGATCTGTGATAGAAGGTGTACCCAACAGTCTCCTTTGGGTATCCTATGAAGACATATTTCTCCGATTTGGGTTTGAGTTTATCAGGATGAAACTTTTTCACATAAGCATCACAACCCAAAATTTTAAGAAACAACAACTTTGGTTTCTTGCCAAACCATAATTCAGATTGTGTCGTCTCAACGGATTTAGATGGTGCCCTTTTAACGTGAATGCAGCTGTCTCTAATGCATAACCCCAAAACGATAGTGGTAGATCGGTAAGAGATATCACAGATTGCACTATATCCAATAAAGTACGGTTATGACGATCGGACACATCAGCTGTGGTGTTCCAGGTGGCATGAGTTTGTGAAACTATTCCACAATGTTTTAATTGAAGACCAAACTCATAACTCAAATATTTGTCTCTGCGATCAGATCGTAGAAACCTTATTTTCTTGTCACGATGATTTTCCACTTCACCCTGAAATTATTTGAACTTTTCAAATGTTTCAGACTTATGTTTCATCAAGTAGATATACTCATATCTGCTCAAATCATCTGTGAAGGTCAGAAAATAACGATACCCACCGCGAGCCTCAACACTCATTGGACTGCATACATCAGTATGTATTATTTCCAATCAAGTTTGTTGCTCGCTCCATTGTTCCGGAGAACGGAGTCTTAGTCATCTTGCCCATGAGGCATGGTTCGCAAGTACCAAGTGATTCATAATCAAGTGGTTCCAAAAGTCCATCAGTATGGAGTTTCTTCATGCGCTTTACACTGATATGGCCTAAACGGCAGTGCCACAAATAAGTTGCACTATCATTATTAACTTTGCATCTTTTGGCTTCAATATTATGAATATGTGTAACACTACGATCGAGATCCAACGAACTATTTTCATTGGGTGTATGACCATCGAAGGTTTTATTCATGTAAACAGAACAACAATTATTCTATGACTTTAATGAATAACCGTATTGCAATAAACATGATCAAATCATATTCATGCTCAACGCAAACACCAAATAACACTTATTTAGTTTCAACACTAATCCCGAAAGTATAGGGAGTGTGCGATGATGATCATATCAATCTTGGAACTACTTCCAACACACATCGTCACCTCACCCTTTACTAGTTTCTGTTTATTCTGCAACTCCCGTTTTGAGTTACTACTCTTAGCAACTGAACCAGTATCAAATGCCGAGGGGTTGCTATAAACACTAGTAAAGTACATATCAATAACACGTATATCTAATATACCTTTGTTTACTTTGCCATCCTTCTTATCCGCCAAATACTTGGGGCAGTTCCACTTCCAGTGACCAGTCCCTTTGCAGTAGAAGCACTTAGTCTCAGGCTTAGGATCAGACTTGGGCTTCTTCACTTGAGCAGCAACTTTCTTGCCGTTCTTCTTGAAGTTCCCCTTCTTCCCTTTGCCCTTTTCTTGAAACTAGTGGTCTTGTCTACCATCAACACTTGATGTTTTTTTTGATTTCTACCTTCATTGATTTCAGCATTACGAAGAGCTTGGGAGTTGTTTCCGTTATCCCTTGCATATTATAGTTCATCACGAAGTTTTACTAACTTGGTGATGGTGACTAGAGAATTCTGTCAATCACTATCTTATCTGGAAGATTAACTCCCACTTGATTCAAGCGATTGTAGTACCCAGACAATCTGAGCACATGCTCACTAGTTGAGCGATTCTCCTCCATCTTTTAGCTATAGAACTTGTTGGAGACTTCATATCTCTCAACTCGGGTATTTGCTTGAAATATTAACTTCAACTCCTGGAACATCTCATATGGTCCATGACGTTCAAAACGTCTTTGAAGTCCCGATTCTAAGCCATTAAGCATGGTGCACTAAACTATCAAGTAGTCATCATATTGAGCTAGCCAAACGTTCATAACGTCTGCATCTGCTCCTGCAATAGGTCTGTCACCTAGCGGTGCATCAAGGACATAATTCTTCTGTGCAGCAATGAGGATAAACCTCAGATCACGGATCCAATCCGCATCATTGCTACTGACATCTTTCAACACAGTTTTCTTTAGGAACATATCAAAATAAACACAGGGAAGCAACAACGCGAGCTATTGATCTACAACATGTACTACCAGGACTAAGTTCATGATAAATTAAAGTTCAATTAATCATATTACTTAAGAACTCCCACTTAGAAAGACATCCCTCTAATCCTCTAAGTGATCACGTGATCCAAATCAACTAAACCATGTCCGATCATCACGTGAGATGGAGTAGTTTCATTGGTGAACATCACTATGTTGATCATATCTACTATATGATTCACGCTCGACCTTTCGGTCTCCGTGTTCCGAGGCCATATCTGTATATGCTAGGCTCGTCAAGTTTAACCTGAGTATTCCGCGTGTGCAACTGTTTTGCACCCGTTGTATTTGAACGTAGAGCCTATCACACCCGATCATCACGTGGTGTCTCAGCACGAAGAACTTTCGCAACGGTGCATACTTAGGGAGAACACTTCTTGATAATTAGTGAGAGATCATCTTAAAATGCTACCGTCAATCAAAGCAAGATAAGATGCATAAAAGATAAACATCACATGCAATCAATATAAGTGATATGATATGGCCATCATCATCTTGTGCTTATGATCTCCATCTTCGAAGCACCGTCGTGATCACCATCGTCACCGGCGCGACACCTTGATCACCATCGTAGCATCGTTGTCGTCTTGCCAATCTTATGCTTCCACGACTATCACTACCGCTTAGTGATAAAGTAAAGCATTACAGCGCAATTGCATTGCATACAATAAAGCGACAACCATATGGCTCCTGCCAGTTGCCGATAACTTGGTTACAAAACATGATCATCTCATACAATAAAATTTAGCATCGTGTCTTGACCATATCACATCACAACATGCCCTGCAAAAACAAGTTAGACGTCCTCTACTTTGTTGTTGCAAGTTTTACGTGGTTGCTACGGGCTTAAGCAAGAACCAATCTTACCTACGCATCAAAACCACAACGATAGTTTGTCAAGTTGGTGCTGTTTTAACCTTCGCAAGGACCGGGTGTAGCCACACTCGGTTCAACTAAAGTTGGAGAAACTATCACCCGCTAGCCACCTTTGTGCAAAGCACGTCGGGAGAACCGGTCTCGCGTAAGCGTACGCGTAATGTCGGTCCGGGCCGCTCCATCCAACAATACCGCCGAACCAAAGTATGACATGCTGGTAAGCAGTATGACTTATATCGCCCACAACTCACTTGTGTTCTACTCGTGCATATAACATCAACACATAAAACCTAGGCTCAGATGCCATTGTTGGGGAACGTAGTAATTTCAAAAAAATTCCTACGCACACGCAAGATCATGGTGATGCATAGCAACGAGAGGGGAGAGTGTGATCTACGTACCCTTGTAGACCGACAGCGGAAGCGTTAGCACAACGCGGTTGATGTAGTCGTACGTCTTCACGGCCCGACCGATCAAGCACCGAAACTACGGCACCTCCGAATTGTAGCACACGTTCAGCTCGATGACGATCCCCGGACTCCGATCCAGCAAAGTGTCGGGGAAGAGTTCCGTCAGCACGACGGCGTGGTGACGATCTTGATGTACTACCATCGCAGGGCTTCGCCTAAGCACCGCTACAATATTATCGAGGTCTATGGTGGAAGGGGGCACCGCACACGGCTAAGAATATGATCACCTGGATCAACTTGTGTGTCTAGGGGTGCCCCCTGCTCCGTATATAAAGGATCAAAAGGGGGGGTCCGGCCGGCCAGGAAAGGGCGCGCCAGGAGGAGTCCTACTCCCTCCGGGAGTAGGATTCCCCCCTTTCCTAGTTGGAATAGGATTCGGGAGGGGGAAAGAGGAGAGAGAGAAGGAAGGGGGGGGGCGCCGGCCCCCTCCCCTTGTCCTATTCGGACTAGGGGGGAGGGGCGCGCGGCCCAGCCCTGGCCACCTCTCCTCTCTTCCACTAAAGCCCACTAAGGCCCATATACCTCCCGGGGGGTTCCGGTAACGTCCCGGTACTCCGGTAAAATCCCGATTTCACCCGGAACACTTCCGATATCCAAATATAGGCTTCCAATATATCAATCTTTATGTCTTGACCATTTCGAGACTCCTCGTCATGTCCGTGATCACATCCGGGACTCCGAACAAACTTCGGTACATCAAAATGCATAAACTCATAATATAACTGTCATCGAAACCTTAAGCGTGCGGATCCTACGGGTTCGGGAACAATGTAGACATGACCGAGACACGTCTCCGGTCAATAACCAATAGCGGAACCTGGATGCTCATATTGGCTCCCACATATTCTACGAAGATCTTTATCGGTCAGATCGCATAACAACATACGTTGTTCCCTTTGTCATCGGTATGTTACTTGCCCGAGATTCGATCGTCGGTATCTCAATACCTAGTTCAATCTCGTTACCGACAAGTCTCTTTACTCGTTTCGTAATACATCATCTTGCAACTAACTCATTAGTTGTAATGCTTGCAAGGCTTATGTGATGTGCATTACCGAGAGGGCCCAGAGATACCTCTCCGACAATCGGAGTGACAAATCCTAATCTCGAAATACGCCAACCCAACATGTACCTTTGGAGACACCTGTAGAGCACCTTTATAATCACCCAGTTACGTTGTGACGTTTGGTAGCACACAAAGTGTTCCTTCGGCAAACGGGAGTTGCATAATCTCATAGTCATAGGAACATGTATAAGTCATGAAGAAAGCAATAGCAACATACTAAACGATCGGGTGCTAAGCTAATGGAATGGGTCATGTCAATCAGATCATTCACCTAATGATGTGATCCCGTTAATCAAATAACAACTCTTTTTGTTTATGGTTAGGAAACATAACCATCTTCGATTAACGAGCTAGTCAAGTAGAGGCATACTAGTGACACTCTGTTTGTCTATGTATTCACACATGTATTATGTTTCCGGTTAATACAATTCTAGCATGAATAATAAACATTTATCATGATATAAGGAAATAAATAATAACTTTATTATTGCCTCTAGGGCATATTTCCTTCAGTAGTACCGCAGGCAGTGCGGTACTACTGCTGGGACGCGCGCGAGAGAGAAGAAATCTCTCAAAAAAGCTGAGGACAAGGCGGAGGTGCCAGGCCCCCAGCGGTACTACCGCTGCGGAGCGGTACTGCCGCTTGTGGCTTCTCAGCGGTACTACCGCTGGGTGCGCGGTGCTACCGCGTGACCCAGACAGGACAAAGAAGAGAGAGGAGAGATCTCTTCAATGGAAAGGAAATGCTCGGAGGGTGAGAAGCTGATGTGTACGTGATGATTCCACCCATGCAAAACCCTAGCGGACCCCCTCTTGATAGTACGGTGCCCTCTACGCAACTAGTCCACCGAGAAAGAAACGAAAGAGCTACACCATCTTGAAATAAAACTCCGAGGGGAAGAAGGCGTCTCGTGCCAGGGGAGAATCTGTGAATAATTCAAAGCACAAGATTAGTCCGCAAACATGTTGTCATCAATCACCAAAACTACTTGAGAGAGATATGCCGTAACACCCATCTTTTGCATCACTTGCCTCAAGAAATTTGAATCAACCCGATCATATGCCTTTGATAGATCCACTTTGTAAGCACAAAATCCCTTAGTAGGATCCTTCTCCTGTTTAATATGGTGGATGCACTCAAATGCAATCAGGGCATTGTCAGTTATCATCCTACCAGATATGAAGGCACTCTGCTCAGGAGAAATTATATCGTCCAAGAGAGGACGCAATCTATTAACCAAACATTTGGAAACAACCTTGTAAATAACATTGCATAGGCTAATAGGCCGGAAATCGGAGACCTTGACTGGATTCGCAATTTTTGGAATAAGAATGATAGATGTCTCATTAACACCATCCGGCATAATACCCGTTCTAAAAAACTCCTTCACTGCTTTAATTATATTAGTCTTCACCACATCCCAATTCCTCTGAAAGAATCTTGCTGGAAAACCATCTGGCCCAGGGGCTTTCAAAGGCCCAATTTGAAAAAGAGCATCCGAAAATTCGCTACGAAGTTTAACATTATCGTCATCTGAAACAACTGAATTAAAAAGATCCAAAACCTCCGTGGCATCAAGGGTTCGGTCAGCAGCAAAGATGTCATGAAAATAAGACGAGACTACATCACCCATGGCTTGAGCATCTTTGTGTACAGTACCATTAGCATCATGTATCTCAGTGATTTTATTTTTTCTTGCTCTCCAAACCGCCTTACTCTGGAAGAACTTCGTGTTTCTATCACCTTCTTTCAACCAAGTGATCCTCGATCGTTGTAACCAAATCATCTCCTCCTTGTACAGTAATTCATTGAGTTTATCCGAAACCTCTCGGATTTCTGCACTATCTGCATTCATATTCATTAGTTCCTCTAGCCGGGTTCTTGTTTTATTAATGTCCCTTGTGATATTACCGAACTTTTTACTGCTCCACTTCCGAAGGGACACCATAGTCTCTCTCAAAACTTTATTGACATGGCCTAGATCATCCATCGCACCATAGGCCTCCCAAGCCTTGCGGACTAATTCTGGTAACCCGGCGTCTCTTTTCCAAAATATCTCATACCTGCGTGGATGCACTTTACATTGTTCTTGGTCCGGGGCACCCTTGAGCAATAACGACACATGATCAGAACATGGAGACGCAAGGTGCCGCACACTGTAAAAAGCGAACAGGTTCCGCCAAGAATTTGTAGCCACCGCTCGATCTAAACGGACTCGCACATTTGCTGCACCAGACCTCATATTGTCGTAGGTATAGGGCACACCTGAAAAACCCAGGTCCACTAAATCACAAAGCATCAAAGTATCCCGGAAAGCACACCTTGCCATAGACAAATGCCGAGGCCTGGGCCGACCAATGTCAAACAGTCTACCGCACACGCCTGGGACAGGCAGTTCTGACTCTGTCGACGAGCATTGCAGGAGAAAAGGCGTTGAGCCAGCCATAGTTTAAAAAATCAGATCAGATCGGCGGTCCAACTGTAAAAAACCGTAACCAGCCACCCTGCCGGTCTTTTAAGCCAAAAAGACTGTTCGTGCAATGGACCAGAGAAAACCGATTAACCGTGCTAAAGTGCTTGTTTTTTTTATTAAAACCGGACTAGAAAACTAGCGAATGTATAGCAGATCCAGAAAAATAGGGTGCACACATCAGGATTAAATCATTGGTCGCTCGGATAAGAGGTCAAAGCATAAATGCAGCCCAATATCCAACTCAGTCAAGACCACGTTCACGCCAAATTGAAGGGACACAACTCCTTTGAACTGTTTTTCCTATAAAATATTTTATTTTACGCCATAAAAACTACCAGAAAAAACTCATCGGTTCAGTTGCCGGTTCGGTTTTTTTAATTATGAAGTCAGCGCCAGAACCAACAACTGTCTCGTGTCATCATCACTGCAAGTCTCCTCCTCTGCAACTCCGACTTCAGAAAGACAAGCAAGTCACGATGACCCCTCAAACACGCTGGATAAGACCGACTACCAGAACACAACTGCAAACGACCTCTCAAACATGCTGGATAAGACCGACTATCAGAACACAGCTGCAAACCCGACTCCGCTTGAAGCCGCCATCATTGCACACAAGAAAGCCACGCAAAATCATCCACATCGCCGGACGGACACCTGCCGACCACACAACCGGGTGCCGGATTCTTTAAAACATTAATTAAAAAAAAGCCGCCCCTGCAAGGACGACGGGCTTCCATGGGTTAGTTTCCGTAATAGATCAAGTGAGCCGGTGTTTTGTATCATAGAGATAGTAATTACCTTGTCGAGGTTTATACCAAGAGGATTACAGCACAATAGGCTGTTGCTTTATACCGTGCTTGCCGCACGGTGGAACTGGCTCCCGGGCGTCAGCTTTTATGCTGTGAGGTGCTACCCAAAGTTGGCGATGTGGTACTAAACATGGACACGACAGACATCGATCACGGCCTCACGGTGAAACGGCGATACGGACTAACGGAGGCACAAGCACGTAGGAGTATGGGCTAGTTTGGTTTTGCATCCACGGCGAGAGCGGCCTCGCCGTCGCGTGCAGCTGGCAAACGGCCAGAGCACGTGCCGGACGTGCCTATTCTACGCTGGCCGGCCTCCCGGGTGCCGGAGCCCGTTGCTACTGCCCTGCTCGCCGGCGCACCGGCCGCCGGGCGCCGCTAGTGTGGAGCTTCTTTGGGTTCTTGAACGATAGTGGGCTGGGTGTTAAAAAAAACCTATTTATTCTCCATGGGCAAAATTACCCCCGGTCAAGACTCAAGACAAGCACACTGGAGAAAGGAGAAGATAACACCTAGGACAACAAACAAGACGATGGGATCAACTACGCGTTGGGAGCAAACGTACAAGCACGTCAGAGAACCATAGTCGTCGCGTAGTCGGGCCAGTGGTCACGCCGCCGTTTTTGTACTCCAAGTGGCCAAGTGTGAAACTTCCAAGTGGCGCTATGCACAAAAACAAGTTGCTTCTACGCGCCAAAATTCATGAACGTGTGGAAATACACGCTTGATCCCCAGGCGGACACGCCAAATACAACGTGTGGCTCATAGCAAAAAATAATTAATAAAAAAAAGCAGGGGCCAGCCACTTTCCTGTATTATGTTCTTCATTCAATTCGCACGGTATCTGATAATAGCATGCACAAATCCGAGTAGGGCGTTTCGATGCCCGGGCTAATCTGTATCCGGTTAGAAAGAATTTCATAAAAAATACAAAACAAAATCAAAAAATTCCAATTTTTTTTGTGTGGGAGAAAATTTGATGTGTGATGTCTGCTCCAAATTTCAAGTCATTTGGACATCTGAGGAGCTCTCAGCAAAAAAGACAAAACGGGCCAAAACAGTACATGAACAGTAAATATTTTTACCGACCCCCAATTTGTCTTTTTTGCTGAGATCTCCTCAAATTTTCAAATGATGTGAAAATTGAAGAGGACCTCATGCATCAAATTTTCTACCGCACAAAAAAATGAAATTTTTTGAATTTTCCTAGTATTTGTTTTAATTTTTTTTCATCAGCACAGGTGCAGATGAGCTCAGGTGCAGAGATGCATTTTCGGCACAAATCCTGGGATCCTGCTCATGGCAACAGGAAAACAGAGGTGTCACTGATATGTAGGGTGTCAGCCACTTGCCATATTTTTTTCTCAATCAGAGAGGAAAAATCATTGACCACCTGTACACTGCTCAATGATAGAGTGCAGCATCTAAAATAATAATAATGATAGTACATTGTAGCTAACATCACTACATCAGCACATCATTATCATCTACTACTACAAAATAATAATGGCACAGTGTTCCCAAAATAAATGTGATTCCGAACGCTAATTATTCAACTAATAAAGTATTCAGAGCCTCTCCAACAGACGCCCAAAATTAACCTCTCGCGCCCGTACCCAGCTCGCCAGCATGGTCATGGCCACACGCCGCCCCCCTGGCCTGCTCGCCGCCGTGGGCGTGCCCTACAGCCGCCGTGGCCGTGGCCCACAGCCGCCATGGCCGTGGTCGTGCTCCTCCCCAGATAGCCCTGCCGTGGCCGTGGCCTGCTCGCCCTGCCGCCGCCGTGGCCGCGCCCCGCCGCCCGTGGCCACGGCCTACTCACCGCGCCCGCGCCCCGCCCCGCCGCCCGTGGCCGCGGCCTGCTCGCCGCGCCCGCGCCCCGCCCCGCCGCCCGTGATCGCGCCCGCGCCCCAACCCGTCGCCCGTGGCCGCGGCCTGCTCGCCCCGCCACCCCGCCGCCCCTGTTCGCCCCACCGCCCCGCTCGCCCCGCCGCCCTGCCGTGGCCGTGGCCTGCTCACCGCGCCGCCCTTGCTCGCCCGACCCGCCGCCCCTGCTCGCCCCGCCGTGGCCGCGCCCACGCCCCGCCGCCCGTGGCCGCGCTCCTCCGGCCCACGCCGCCGTCGTGGCCGTGGCCGGCTGGCGAGCTGGCGTGCGCACGCGAGGAGGCCGGCGGGCGGGCGCGTGCATGCGTGGGATGTTCGGCGCGCTGGAGCTCACGCCCCAAATATACGGCTTCGGGTCCAGTTTCTTCGTGCGCGCTGAACACTTTTTACGGCGTGCTCTATTATACAGCGTCCGCTGGAGTGTTATTTCTAGCTCCGCGCGCGCTAAACTTGCGATTTTTTTAGGCACGAGGCTGATATTGGGCGCCTGTTGGAGATGCTCTTAAACTATACCTAATGCATGGTTAGGTTCCAAAGGACCATGCATGTCCACACACAGCACAGGCGTTCCCACAACCACAAGCTGATCAGCATCAGAGGAGAGTGATGAACCAGCCGGCCTGCCAGTGCCAGAGCTCACACGCTACCAAGTTCCGAATTAAGACGACAGACACATTCCATGGTGCACAACAGTGCGCCAGTGGAGAACGGAAAACAACAGCAAACGTAAACATCAGACAAAGCTCACGTGATAAGGTGATAAGGGTAAGTAAATCAAGAGGATGGAAGAGAGAAGAGATGATCACCCAGCAGGTCAACCATCCACCCCGTCCATTAAGGAACAAAATTGCACTTCTTCTTGTCCTCCACTCAAATGGTCTTGTCCACACTCTGATTGAGACGCCGATGATCACTCTCGTTTGCAATGGCCTTGCTGAAATGATCGCCTGTGTACCATCTCGCCAGCCGAATATTCTGCAAATCTTCACCAACTGTTTCTTTTTCAAAAGATGCCTTTTCCTGTTAACCAAAATCCAAAAGGATGTCAGGGCAAGTAAAGATAAGTGCTAGTGGGTAGAGGTTAGATTTGTTTAGTGAAGCCGGTAAGATAAGCGATGTCAGGGAAAGCAAAGTACGAAGCGCTGTAAGAATTCATTAAGGATTGAGTCAAGGATGACCACAAAATCTACAATGCAGTTTTCTTTTGTACGGAAGGTGTTCAGGGAGATCGGGCAATTGACTTGTCAGTAGATTATAGCAGGAAGCCAATAGTGGAACACTGAAACGTCAGTGTGAAGTGTGAACTGGGAAGCAGCTGGTGGGCTGGTGATGAACAAATGGGAGCAAGATCTGCTTATTTCTTCCCCCCGCTAGGAAGATGCTTTATCCAGTCAGTGCACAACTTAAGCTCTGGCTCCCATGCTAGTTTCACCACAAAACCATGCAGACACTCCATTTTTCCGACAAGACACACAGCAAGGTATTCCACATACCCTCCCTTGGCCTCGCACTTGTGCTGCTGATCTGCCTGGTCTGTCCTGGCAGTTCGTGCACGGAGCAGGAGAAGAGCTCCCTTCTACAGTTCCTTGCCGGGCTCTCACAAGACGGTGGCCTCTCTGCGACATGGCGGAATGGCACGGATTGCTGCAAGTGGGAAGGGATCACCTGCAGGCAAGATGGGACGGTCACCGCTGTCTTGCTGCGTTGGAAGGGCCTCCAGGGGTACATCTCACAGTCCCTTGGGGTCCTCACCGGGCTGCAGTACCTTAATCTCTCCCACAACTCGCTGTCCGGTGGACTGCCACCGGAGTTGATGTCGTCCAGCAGCATTACTATCCTTGACGTCAGCTTTAACCAGCTAAATGGAACGCTCCAGGAGCTGCCATCTTCAACGCCTGCCCGGCCTCTACAGGTACTGAACATCTCCAGCAACTCATTTACAGGACAGTTTCCATCCACCACATGGAAAGCAATGGTGAATTTGATCGCACTCAATGCAAGTAAGAACAGCTTTACTGGGCAGATACCAACTCATTTATGTAATAGCTCGCCGTCCTTCGCTGTACTTGAACTGTCTTTCAACAAATTCACTGGCAGCATCCCCCCAAGTCTTGGTAATTGCTCCAAGCTGAGAGAGCTCGGGGCTGGATACAACAACCTCAGTGGAGCTATTGACGGTACACACATAACCAACCTCGGAGATCTTGTAACCCTTGATCTTGGATGGAACAGCTTCAGTGGCAAGATTCCAGCTTCTATAGGACAGCTCAAGAAATTGGAGGAGCTCCATTTGGCCTACAACAACATGTCAGGGGAGCTGCCATCTGCTCTGAGCAACTGCACAAATCTCATAACAATTGACCTCAAGAGCAATCACTTCAGTGGAAAACTTACCAAGGTCAATTTCTCCAACCTGCCCAATCTAAGAATTTTAGACCTCTGGTTAAACAACTTCACCGGTGAAGTTCCAGAAAGCATATACTCGTGCAGTAATCTGATTGCACTGCGGCTATCTAGCAACAACTTACATGGGCAGCTCTCATCGAGAATAGGTAATCTGAAGTACCTCTCCTTCTTGTCACTCGGTAAAAACAATTTCACAAACATTACAAATGCACTTCAGATCCTTAAGAGCAGCAAGAACCTGACAACACTGCTTATGGGGCACAACTTTATGGGAGAGATCCTCTCACAGGATGAAACAATTGATGGTTTTGGAAATCTTCAGTTTCTCGATATACAAGGTTGCAATTTTTCTGGGAGAATACCTGTATGGATATCAAGGGCTACAAACTTGCAGATGTTAGTTTTATGTGACAATCGACTCACTGGACCAATACCAGGCTGGATCACCTCTCTAAGCAATCTCTTCTATATGGATGTGTCAAGCAACAATCTTACAGGAGAAATCCCATCAACCTTGATGGAGATGCCAATGCTAAAATCAACTGACAACGCAACTCATTTGGACTCAACAGTCTTTGAGCTGCCTGTTTATAATGGTCCAGCACTTCAATACCGTGTGTTTACATCTTTCCCAGCAGTGTTGAATCTAAGCAATAACAGTTTCACAGGTGTAATTCCTGCACAGATTGGTCAGCTGAAGGTGCTTGCTGTACTTGACTTCAGCTTCAACAAGTTATCTGGACAGATCCCACAATCGGTCTGCGACCTCACAAACTTGCAGGTGCTAGACTTGTCCAGCAACAATCTCACAGGTACTATCCCAGCTGCGCTGAACAGACTGCACTACCTTTCAGCATTCAATATTTCAAACAATGATCTAGAAGGGCCTATTCCATCTGGAGGCCAGTTTGATACATTTCAGAATTCTAGTTTCAATGAGAATCCAAAGCTGTGCGGCTCTATGCTCACTCATAAATGTGATTCAGCTTCGATACCTCCATTATCCACAAAAACACGACATAAGAAGGGTCTTTTTGTAATTGCCTTTGGTGTGTTCTTTGGAGGCATCGCTGTTCTTTTGTTGCTGGGGCGTTTCATTGTACTAATCAGGATAAATGGCATTACAACAAGAGATAGAAGAGAGAATAATGGAGATGTTGAAGCAACTTCATTCTACTCCAGTTCAGAGCAAACATTAGTGGTGATGCGGATGCCACAAGGGAAGACAGAAGAAAACAAGCTTAAATTCGCTGACATCTTGAAAGCTACAAACAACTTTGACAAGGAGAACATCATTGGATGTGGAGGGTATGGATTAGTCTACAAGGTAGAGCTACCTGATGGCTCCAAGCTTGCAATTAAGAAGCTCAACGGTGATATGTGTCTGATGGAAAGGGAGTTCAGTGCAGAGGTTGATGCACTCTCCATGGCACAACATGATAATCTTGTACCACTGTGGGGTTATTGCATCCAGGGAAACTCGAGGTTCCTTGTATATTCCTACATGGAGAATGGTAGCCTGGATGATTGGCTTCATAACAGGTACGATGATGCTAGCTCATTTCTTGACTGGCCGACTCGGCTAAAGATCGCAAAAGGAGCAAGCCTGGGCCTTTCTTATATCCATGACGTCTGCAAGCCTCAGATTGTCCACCGTGACATCAAATCCAGTAACATCCTGCTGGACAAAGAATTTAAAGCTTATGTTGCAGATTTTGGGCTAGCCAGATTGATCCTTCCCGACAGAACTCATGTTACAACTGAGTTGGTCGGCACTATGGGTTATATCCCTCCCGAGTATGGGCAAGCATGGGTTGCTACTTTGAGAGGTGATATGTACAGTTTTGGAGTAGTCTTGCTTGAGCTGCTCACCGGAAGGAGACCTGTTACAGTCCTGTCTACATCAAAAGAACTTGTCCCATGGGTTCTACAGATGAGGTCCGAGGGTAAGCAGACTGAAGTCCTGGATCCAACACTTCGAGGAAGAGGATATGAAGAGCAAATGCTGAAAGTGCTTGAAACCGCTTGCAAGTGTGTTGATAACAATCAATTCAGAAGGCCAGCTATCTCAGATGTAGTCTCCTCCCTTGCCAGTGTAGAAGCTGATCCATAGATGCAATGATCAGCCAAGATAAAATGAACTACACATGATAGATAATCTTGTATTTTCGTGCATGATATACATGTAAGTATGTAACATTCATAGTTTCGATAGAACTGCTACTTCTGATATACCTTTAGAGTTTGTTTTGTACTTTGTACAGAGCCTAATAGGTTGCCATTTTGAGCTTCAGGTACTTCTTTAAGAAAAGATTTTTGCAAGATTTCGTATAATTTTTCTATGTAAAGTATAGATATACTTAAGTTTCACAGGCATTGGACAAAGTTAGTATGAGAAATGTTTTTTTTCTCAGATAAATATTCAAAATGGTTTCCATTCAAGTACAGATACCATGTGCTGTCAGCATTGAAAATGGTTTCCATTCAAGTACAGATGTTGTGTGATGTCATCCATTTGCTTTCTATCAGCTGTTTTGAGAAAACCACCAGAGTTGGAGGTGCATTACCGAATTACTATACATCAAGGTTTGGTTAGTCCAACCATCGAACAACTGGAATGAGAATTTGAGAACGTAATACTACTACTGTCTTCAAATTTATATAACTCAGCACGGGCAACAGAATGAAGTCACTAGCAGAATAAGTAGTACGAGAGGAATGGCTATCAGAAGCACCTAGTAGTACGTACCATGTCGAAGGATTCACGTGGGCAGGTGGCAAAGAAACCACGGGCCTCACACAGGAGCTCGCCCCTCCGGCGTATAGATACGCATCAGAGTTCTTCCGAAGCTTCTTCTACGAGCTGATCCGGCTTCTCGACGGCAACCGTCGCGGTCCAAGAAAAGACACCCGGGTCGGCATTCCGCCGAACGGCCTGGGCGCGCTGCTGCCAAGGAGGCCGGCGCTGGGCACAAAAGGCCGGCATTGCGTCAGAGGAATACGAGTAGATGCCAGCGTGCGCGTGGAACGGAGCGAGCACGGCCGCGTGCGAGGAGGAGGAGGCACGTCCGTCTTCCGGTGAGAATGGTTGAGTTGCGACTCGCCGGGGAGCGGGGAGCGATGGCGATAGAGCGGCGAAAGCGAAAGGGTGTTGATTTTTTTATTTTTACTAGCAAAAGAGCTCGTGCGTTGCAATCGGAAAAGAAAATAACGCACGGCCCTAACCCAATAACCATGACTAAGACCCCAATAGATATTGCCGAGACGTCTCTCTCGGCATTAGATGAGAATCTGCTTTATTTTCATGCAATATTTTGTCAAGGCGTACATGCAAGGTTATCGACGGTTTCTTCTGTCTCCAATTTGGCTTTGATGGGGTGTTCATTGTAATCCGGGTCGATGTCGATACCAAAGAAAGATGGATCGTACGCTATTCATTAAGGTTGCACCTTAAATAGCATTTTAAAAATGTTTAACAGGTGAAATAACATCAGATTCATATTCTACCTATTTTTCTAATCAAATTTAATATATAACATGTTAAAATTGAAGTTATGGTTTAAAAGATGTATTTTGATAAAGTATTATTTGTTCTAGTTGGAATGCAGGTTAATTATAGAAAAAAGGCAAAAACGATATGTTTTTTGGGATTGCGGGTTATTTATCAGAAAAAAGGGGTTTTCTATAAAACAGTAAAAAAGGGTTCGTTTTCTCATTTAACTGATATAGCAGGTTAATTACCTGAAAACAAAGGGGGTCTTCTGTAAAAAAATGCTGCTGGTGAACGGGCAGAAGCAATGCATAATTTCGAATGGCAATAATCACATCCTACTACATCATCGATATACACTATCACTCTTATTTTTGTGAAAACATGAACAATTTTTAAAAATCATGAACATTTTCTTAAACTCATGAGCATATTTGAAATTGTGAACTTTTTAAAATTCACGAACATTTTGTAAAATCAAGAACGTTTTCTGAATTCATGAACATATTATATGCAAACATTTTGTTTAATCTGCGAACATTTCTAGAATCAGCTAACATTTTTTTGGGATTTGATAAAATAATTTTCTAAATTAGTGAACATTTTTGAATCCACGTATATTTTGTGAATCAAAAACCATATATTTGAATTTATGAACAGTTTTATTTTATACTATTTTCTAATACATGAATATTTTTTGAATTGACGAAATTTTGTGAAATTTTAAAACATTTTTAAATACATGAACTTTTTTAGAAAAACTCATTAATGTATGTTTATTTTCCGGACATTTATTAGAAAATTTGCTAATATTTTGAAAAATAACAAACAATTTCTAAAGCCGCAAACATTTATGATTTATTAAATATTATTTTAAATTCACAAATCATTTCAAGTAGACAAAAAGCAATAACGGAAAATAAAAATAAAAAATAAAAAATTGATCACCCATATATAGGTCGGCCCAGGCAAGGTGTGTCTTTTTCTGTGCGCTGGGCGTAGTATTAGATATTCTGAAATGGGCCGGCCCAGTCCGAATTTTTCTGTGTGCAACGTTTTTTATAACTTATAGGTGGCATTGGTGGGTAATTTTTTTCAACTTCGGGTGCAATTTTAATAACGTACGGGCAGAAGCACTCCGTGCTTTATTATTATATGGGGGAGAATTAGGGGAGATTTTTGTGAAAACCGATTTGGCGTTGATATGCGCGATAGCCTAGGGCGCTCCGCACGTCCGCGTGGGGTGGGCCGGCCCATTCGCCCAAACCTACTAAGCTGCGTCGTACGATTTGTTGGTTCTTTTGCTTTTTTGTTTCTTCTTTGTTCTACTTATTATTATACTCTCCCCAAAAAAACTTTATTATTATGTTCCCCCTCAAAAAAATTATTATTATTATGTTATATGTTGCTAAAAAACTTATTATTATTATATTCTAAATTACTAAATTTAAATAAAAACCATATTTATTTACGAAAAATGTATTTGGCACACCTGTGACAGATTGCAAAAACGCCACACCACTTGGATGTCGTCCAATTTAATCCAACGCGCTCTACACGTTCCAGCGAGCCGTTTCTTTTTTTCTGTCGCTGTTGTGTGGGCCATCGCTCCACGCCCGCGTCGCTCGAACCGTCTCCCCCCCCCCGATGCGCTGACTTAACTCCTTCCTCCCCCACCACTCCCTCAATTCATTCGGCAACCGCGCTCTGCTCCGCTCTTTGGTTCTCGGCCGCTCCGCCCGCGCTCTCTCTATCTGTCGACGGCGAGCGGCGACTCCTTCTCCGGCCGATTCTCGACGCCAGTGTTCTTTTCCACTGGTTAGTCTCGACTCAATCCCCCCTTCCCCCACATCCGCCCGAGTAGTTCGTGCTCTGTTTCTCGACGCCATTAGTGGCGGGATGTTCGTCGTGTTGGTCGCAGGTTAGAACAGACGAGGAATGCGCCCAATACGTTCAATTCATGGTGCATTTGCTATTTTGTTAGTCCCTGTTTCGCATGCACATCGTTTTAATGCTTAATTTGCCGTTTTTGATTTCGTGGGTAGTTGCCGTAATTTTTGAACTGATCCCTTCTGCTACGCGGCTCGATTCTGATTTCTAGGGTTTTCTCTAGATGCATAACCATCATATCTCCGTTCATGATTCGACGGCGTTATCCTATGATGATTTCTGCTGTTATTTTGGTCGCCGGTAGGGTTTGGTGCGGGGATTTTACAACGAATCTCCTCACTCTGTATCTATGTTGGGCTCCGTTTTATCATGCTCTTATGGTTGCAGTGAAGGCATTGAATTACCACCAGTATAATTAGGTTGCTGATGATAATCTCATACTGTTTGTGTGTTTTATATGCAGTTCATCTCGTTGTGTTTAGATTGTCATGATGGATTGTTTGTTCTAGCACTACCAGTGGTGTCTCGTTTCATGATGCATTTTGTGTTTCTAACTAATGGATGTGCCATCATTTAACTTACCTGAACTTTAATTGTGAATATTACCATCAGTGGTGTGAATTATTTATCAGGAGTCCACTGTAAAATTTATCATGTCACTGATTTTTTTAATACTTAGTGATGTGATGTCCAATATATGTGTTTGTGTGTAAGTTGTTGCCATCCTTATTTTGCATAAGTTATCTTGCCTGACACATACATTTTATCGGTGTATCGTAAGCAAAAAAATCAGGTATTCAATATCTAGTAGAAGCAGACATGTCCTTTTTTTCATCCTTCTCTGTTGTGGATGAGTTGTCTTGTTGTATGTTCACAAGTTACCAATGTATCATAAGAATATGTATGTGACTATTAATTCAACAGCTATGCATCCTTTATGCTCACTTTTTCTCTTTGTTATTCTTGTGTGTCAGGTCAAGATGCCAAGAAAGCGCAAATTAGATGATGACTTTGAGGAGGTGAACCCCTTAAAGAAGCATAAGCCTCCCGCAGATCGGAATAGGGCTTCTCCTAGTGCTCTTGTGACTGCCTGTAAGGATATGTCAGATGAGAGAATGGCCGCGATCGATGACATGGATTTCACTAGTCTGCGGAATATCAAGTGTGATAATCTGTTCAAATCGGCTTTCTCAATGGCTTGCTGGTCTATACGACCCTGATTCCCGTGAGGTTGTTGTACCCGGTCGCGGAAGGTTACCGGTCAGTGAAGAGTCTGTGCATCGTATAATGGGTGTGCCCCGAGGTGATATTGCGGTGGATTTCAAGGTTCCTACAGATGCAGAGCTTGAGCTTGCGGGAGATCTTTTTGGTGATCTTGGACATGCTCCTAAAACTATGGATGTATTAAACCTTATCCTGAGCACTAACCGTCATGACGACAATTTCAAGCGCTTGTGGCTTGTGCTTGCTGCCAGCACCGTGATGGCGTCGACGACTTCGAACAAGATCAGCACCAGATGGTATCCTGTGTTGGTAAGAACATCTGGATATCTTTCTAGTTCATGCTTTTTATCGCTTTTCTTTTCTGATTTTCTACCTGGTAATTTTTTGCTTCTTAGTCTGATGATTATGCACATATGCACCTTGATAACTTACCCTGATTTTTGGAGTGTGGTAACTTCTGTCCCTTTGATTTTCCTGTGATCTGAAGTGTGGTATTTATGTAGTAATGCACCTGATAACTTTATATGAAGGTGTAGTAATTATATAGTAATGCACCGGATAACTTTTTATGAGGGTGTAGTAATTACATAGTGATGCACATTATAACTTTTTTCTGATGGTGTGGTAATTATGTAGTAATGTGCCTGATAACTTTTTCTGAAAGTATGGTAATTATTTAGTAATGCACCTGATAATTTATGTATGCCTTGCAATATGGTAATTTTGACTTACTTCTCAATAATGTGGTAATTGTGTGCTTATGTACTTGGTGATTCAATGCTTTAACAGTGTTATAAGTATCTACTTATGTCCCCTGCTAACTTGTGTGCATACATTCCTCTAGGTTTCATGTGCTTTCTTTTTTTTCGCAGCAAAATATTGGCAATGTAAAAAACCTCAACTGGTGCAAATTTATTGCGGATCAGCTTCACAAAGCCCTTTCAAAAGGAAAGCCTACGACGGGTTGCCTCATATTCTACAATGTTAGTCCCCCTATTCTTTTTTTGTTCCCATTATATTTGGATTGTACGTCTTATTCCGCTAAACAGCTAGATTGTAACGACCTTTTCTGTTTTTCCAGCTTCTGTATATAGATGATATTGACTTAACTGGCCTTGATATCATATTGCCTAATGGTCCTTTTGCAATTAATCTGTGGACGAATGAGTTGGCATCGAAAGTTCTCCGGATGGATGTCCAGAGGGACAAGCTTTCTTATGGGAAATTACCGGTGATTTCCCATTCGTCATTTTTCTTACCTTCTATGTATTGCCATCTTTTTTATCAAGATCTTAATTTTTTTATCATATTTTTTTCAGCTTAAGCCCCAATATGGTCAAGACTATTGCTTGTTTGGTGGTTTACAAGGTCTAGATAAATTCATGCGTGTTCATGCACCGCAAAACTGTTCTGAACAGGTATTTTTAATCTTTTTAGTGCGTTTGGGTATTTTTGTTTTCCTTTTCCTGGTAAATATTGTTATAAAGACCTGGTAACTTGTTCTGTTTTTAGGATGGTAACTTTTTTATATTTTTTTAGATTCTCACTTTGGAATAACTTCATTTTAACTTATCTTTGTGTGGTATTTTTAGTTGTTTTTGCATGGTACTTAATGTCTCTCACAACCTGATTATTTGTTTTTTCATTCGTGATTTTCTATCAGAAACTTGCTAAAGCTTTTGCTATTGTGGGTCGCTTTTCGTCTGGCATGGTTGGCCTCCTGGGTGGTCTTGTTAATGAGTTCATGTCCTTGGATGATGAAGACAGCTCATGTATGTCCCATGTGTTAGAGGACCAACTAAAGGGTTTATCTTCTGCTGCTGGGAAGACTGCCGGGAAGACTGCAAGCACCCGTCCTGCATCCCGCTCGCGTGAAGTAAAAGATACCGGCAAGCAAGCTATCGAAGTTTCAGATTCTGATCATGAGGATAGTGATGGTGGCGGTGATGGTCACTCTGACGAAGATCTAGATTTTCACGTTCATTACCATGGTTCTTCAGGTGGGCCGAACGCCCATGAGGCTTCAGGTAGTGGGGGTAGTGCTGGACCGAATGCCCATGATGCTTCAGGTAGTGGCGCAGCGAATGCAGATGTGGGTGCAACCATGTTTGCAACTGCCAATGTGTCGGTAAGGTCAGCCGGAATTGATGCAACTGCTACTACAGGAACCGATCAGCCTCTCGAGTCTCAGATTATGCTTAATGCACGTTCCGGGAATGTATCTAGTGATGGATTGCATAACCAGCCAGATATGACGGATACTCAAAACGAGGCTGTTGTTGATGCTTCTGTGAAGAGGTGCAGTTCTTCTCTCGTCCGTAACTTGGAAAAGCAATATTTCAGGTGTCGCAAGAAATTACGCCTACCTTCTCCGCCCATGGCCACTGGTACAACTGTTTCTAACCAGCCGTTGTTGGATGATACACATCGTTCTATCAAGGCAATAGTCATCAATGAGCTTGGCATTGTAGGCCCTGATAAGGGCACTAACTCAGTAATTGCCAATCCCACACGGAAGAAGCAACATCCTCGCAAGTGATTTCTTATCATCTGCTAGTTGATTTCTTTTTATTTTCATTTGTTATATTGCATTTCTTAGCTGGTAACTTCTATCAATATAAGCTGGTAACTAATGTTATATTTTAGCTGTTGTGTGCAAATATAATCTGATAACTAATGTTAATATAAGCTGGTAACTAATGTTTTTTATAAGTTGGTGATGTCCATGTTTATTTTTCTTTGTGTACATACTTACTTATTGTTACTCTTTTGTGTTATCACTTTTCCTAGCACCTAGCTTCTGATAATTAGAAGTAAATATGTCTGGATAGTTTCTATTCCTTATCAAGCTTGTGTTTTTTTCTAGAAAGGATAGTAATTATATCATGGTAAGGCTGATAACTTTCAGTAGCTATTTTCACGATAATAACTTCAGTTTTTTATTTGAACAATATGTAGTTTAACTTTGTTTACATGATAATTTTAGTAGTTATATGCTGGTAAGCATGTGTTATTTGTCTACGGTAACATTTTTCTCACGTGCACTATATCCTTTTTCAAATAATAACTTGTCAGGTGTTCGAATGCTCCATCTATTAGTGTTGCCGACCTTCAGCAAACGCGGTCTAGCAGTGTGGGTGTCACGTCTGAGGAGATACCTATTAATCGTGCGCGTTCTTCGGCAGATGTTGACTCGTCTGACACGTCAAGCGGGTGATTATGAATGTTATTTTTCCTCGCTATATGATATCTAAATGATTTTCTCTGTTTGTTTATTTTTCATTTGTAAATTAGGTGAATATATACCGATAATTTAACTCTTTTATGCGTGGCATCATAATCTGTACGGGAATGACTGGTAGTTTTTATAGTCAAAGCTCTTACAATATTTACTGTTTTTTTAGCATGATAAATTTGTTGGTAACTTTGTTATCTTCATAGTTACCATCTTCATTAATGATTCGTGACGATGTTGATTTTTTGCATTATGTGGATAACCAATATGGCCCTAAGCTGTCAAATAATTTGAATACAAGCTGGTAACTAAAGTTATTTTTTAGCTGTTAACTTCTGTCAATATAAGCTGGTAACTAATGTTATTTTTAGTTGTTGTATGCAAATATAATCTGATAACTAATGATAATATAAGCTGGTAACTACTGTTTTTATAAGCTGTTGATGTCCATGTTTATTTTTCTTTGTGTGCAGCAAGAAAACCAAGATTACTGTGAGGAAGGTTAAGAGGTCTTCTACAGTTGCAGTTGCAACTAGGTCTTCTCCTCGTTTTGCTCCCAAGGACGCGAAAGATGATTTTGAAGACTCCCCCATGGTCAGTTCTCCAAAGCTGTTGTGCAAGATAATGCCCCTGTGAGGAATTCACCAGATGCTGGTTTTGGAGCTGTGGATGAGCTCGCGGCAGCAGCCACTATTACTCAAGTGGTAGAAGAAATTGCCGATGTTGTTATTGGCACTGAAGCTGAAACTTCTGCTGATCAACCTAAAGGAATTGCTCCTCCAATGAGCGCTGTTGTAGCTGAAACTTCTGCTAATCAACCTCAAGGAATTGCTCCTTCAACGAGCGCTGCCGTAGCTGAAACTTCTGCTCATCAAGTTCAAGGAATTGCTTCTCCAATGACCGCTGTTGTAGCTGAAGATGACCAAGCTCCTGTCAAAATACCACGTGTTGTTCAAGCTCAAGTTGAATCTTCCCAATCCAATGTGGCAGAACCAGTTGAAACTGAAGATGCAGTGTTTGTTTAAGCTCAACCTGGGGATGACCAAGTCGCCGCCCAATAATTCAGCATCATTGCAGATGTAGAAGATGTTGTTGCTGATAGGGCCTACTGGGATTTCACCCCACCATCTTGCTCTCTTGGCCTAGATTTTGGCTCCACACCGCCCGGACCAGATATTATTATGACGACCACAGTTCCAGCTGCAGTACCAACACCGCCCCCAACGGTTGTTTCGACAACTCAAGCACCAGCAGTGGCCCCAACGGTTAACAATGCTCCCCAAGACCAAGCAGCAGCACCCCCAACTGATCATATGGCGGCAGCACCACGAGATTTAAAGAATGCAGAAGATAATCCTATTGACTCCAATCCGTTTTCAGGATCTGAGCCTGCTGACCTTGGTAAGTGAAGGCATATACGTGTCTTCGCTTTATCACAAAAGAGTGATAGGATGGATGTCTACTTTTTGAAGACCTTTTTTATGCTTTTAGTTTGATCCTTGTGTGTATATTCATGCTCTTTTTATCTTATGTATGGACAACCCCCCCCCCCCCCCTCTCACATGTAATGACTTATGCTTTTGCATGTGTGCTATGTAATGAACTATGTGTTTTCGTTTCACATTTGCGCTCTTTTACTTTTTATGTTGCCTGGTGTGTGGATGTATTATACGTGATTACTAGATCATGATGGCGCGCGTTGCCGCGCCCGTCTATTTTGACAATACAATGGTAAGAGTATTTCTATAAATATATGGAGCATGAAACATGAAAGTTCAATTTTTATTAATTAAAGTAAATTTGCATGATATTTTTATCAAGAACTATATATATTTGTTAGTAATGAAAGGCCTGCAAGTTAAATAACATATTGAGCGAAGAGAATTGAATTTATCAGATAAAGGGACTTTGGTGGAGGTTTTCTTATGTATTGTGGAGATATAGGCATATAGAGATCAATTAGGTAGGACACAACATTTTTATGTAGTTGATTAATCAGTTGAAACATCTTCTCTGCACGAGAGTTATTTCTATTTGGTGTAGCCATGACCTGTGAGATTATTGTTAGTAACATATACAAAGAAATAGTATACACCAAGTTCACAAAGGAGAAAAAAATGTAATCGATCTTTAATACCATTTTTGTTTCTGCTATGGATTATCAACATGCACGTGTGGATGAAAACGTGGTCAGATTTGACATTGTATGCATGGGTGCAAAATTATATACTACATGGAATCACACATGTCTAGGTCTGAATCTGGACTATTTAAATCTGCCATCAGAGACCTCTCTACATTCAATTGAGGCATTTTGATTGCATCAGGAAAGTACTGAATTGTACAGAATATAGTACACCACAAATCAACTCATCCATAGTGTCAATTGGTAATTCATGGCAGAAAGAAATCACCCGCACATATAAAATTATCTATTTCTTCATAGTCTGTGGAATCAAGTAATAGATATGAGTATGAAGATGTAGTTATCAAAAGAAATATTATAAAAATGGTAAAACTATCCATGGCAGAAAATCACCTCAGAACTTGTCAAATGAGATCAGAATGAAAAGGCAGAAATACCGGAGTTGCGTAATGATCGGTGGAGTCCAATTATAAACCATCTGGACTTAGTTGGAGTGGTCTTGTGTTCCATATGTCTGAGCCAAATGCTGAATCTAAGACATATTAGGACTGATATATCCATGGACATCCCTAGTTTCTTAGACGACCTTGTACCAGGATGTGCATCTTCAGGTGCACCATTGTCCACAATCATGCGGTATACAAATATCATAGTAATATCACAATTATGGATATATCTATCCTCCAAGAATCCCCCAAACGATCATATGAGAACCACCTGGGGCACCAAAGGTAATGGAAAAGTTTGCATTTCATTCACACCGTAGAATGCAGTGAACCCATCATAATTCATACAGCACAAGTATGATTAAATTCGACAAGTCTAAATGACATACCATAACCAAATATCCCTCAAATATCCACGAATTTTATTTGTTTGTACACATCCAGTAATTTTCTGATCATGTGTGTCATTCTTCCAAACAATGTTCCCATCAAAATCAACAAGTGGACCACCACATCCATCCTATTCCTAGCACAACAATGAAGTGTGTACATAGGATATTAGTAATTTTGACGCATCAAAAGACAGTGCATAATGATTAGAAAAATAAGGAGAGCAACAAACATCACACTGTAGTAATTTTGCATGTGGAGAACATATACCCTTCACTGTCAACTTCACTTGGAATGTCAATCGGTTTCACACGTGACACGTGCATCCATTAATCTGCCTGAGTGGAAACAACGGTTTGTAGCTAATAACGGACGATGGGGCTACTGAGACATGCTGCACGAAGATCAGGGAAGAATCTAGTCGCAATAACAACCATACTTAAAGATTAATCGTAATGATTTATTCACCCATCAACAACTTTGTTAGTATTGGGAAGGCCTAATTTTATCTACAAAGTTATGACAGTATACAGGATGATTACCTGACCAGTATCTTAAATAAGAGCATCAAGTGCAGATAATTAGCAGCACAAACCTCCAGTGTGGGGTAAACCCGCGTTCCTTATCTGATGTGCTAACCAAAGCTGACGAGGTCAGAACACATACCCCCAACTGAAACAACCCCAACTTCCGCCCTCCGGCTAACTGCTTGATCATGGTCGATCTGGTCGTGCCGCGCCAACGACTTCAGATATGGCGTAGAATTCTTGATGGGCGTAGTGCGCCACCGATCTAGGGATGGAGCTCGCCGACGCCACAAGAAAGACAGGAGAACGAGGACAGCGGCGGCTAGGCGGAGATGGATTCAACGTTCCTACAAGGTGGTTGAAGACTGTGCCATGAGGAGCTACAAGCCCAAGGAAGCGACAACGGCGGCGGCGCAACCTGTGTCGTGGGTGAGGGAGATGGAGATAAGGTGGGAACTGAACGAGAGTCCAGGTCAGGGTAGAATGGGAGGGAACATCGACGACCGTCCATCCGGAATCGGACGTACATCATATAGGATAACGATATGGCTTCGATTTGGTCTCCGGAGAAGCTGCCCAGAGGACAGTTGGTCCAAGAAGGCCCAAGCGCGAGACAGTTGGCCCAAGAGCAAGCCCACGCGCGAGAGGGGAGTATCATACGGCCAGCAAGCATCCAGCCACGAAATCGAACGGCTAAAAGCGTGGACGCGCGAGAAAGCTCCGTTTAGGTTCAGTTATACTGTCCTTAAATAAATTATTGTTCATTTTTCCTGGTAACTTTTACTAACATCCGACTGATAATTATTTGCTAACTAGTTAATTAAATGGTAACATTTGTGATCATACTCTGATAACTTCTGCTATCACCATGTTGATAACTTCAACATTTTGTGTGGGTAACTTATGCTATCACCATGCTAACATATGATTGATAATTGTATCGCTCTACTTTTAACTGATAAATACATCGTCCTACATGAAAGATATTTGTACCTTGTTTTCCAGCTTACCATTTTTATCGTATGGGAACTTTCACCATGATAACTTTTTGCGAATTTTGTGCTAGTATTTTTTTGTTCTAAGTAGATACCTACATGTTCTTATTTTTTTTTGCTAACTAGTTACTAAGATGGTAACTTTTGTGATCATACCCTGATAACTTCTGCTATCACCATGCTGATAACTCCAACCATTTTTGTTTCCTTTATTGATGCTGTAAATACACCCCTCCCCTTCCTTTCCCTGCATGCACAGACAAACCATTCTAATACATTTTATGCTGCCCCTTTAACTATCCTGACCCCCCTCATTTTCTTCCCTTTTCTCTCTACAATAATTCTATCATCATTCTGTACTATCTATCACTTTATTCTTTAGCTGTTTTTCCACATATTTGACATTCCTTTTGTCAGTTCACAAACTGACCTGATCGCAACTTTTTGAAGAGAGTCGATTTTGAGTTTATGATGCGGATGTTGAAGACGACGATGTAATTATGTGGGTTGAAGAAGTCGAACGTTCCACTGTTAGAGCAAAAGCAAATTACAGTTCTGTAAAAGGTACTGATAGGAAGATTTTATTTAACAAACTCTTTCCTACTGCCAACCTTGATAACATCATTATCTCCATGTTGATAATTTACTGTTCTAAACTCTGATAACTTCTTTTCTTTTTGTTTCCTCATAATATTTCTTTCCACCATTCCAACTCTGATAACTCCCCTCACTTTTCTTCTAGACCACCCCACCAGCCCTGAATTTGCTACACCAGTTATTCAACCTCCCTATGGTAATCATTCAGCCAGTGTGACTCCTAAATCTTACATTCGGAAAGTTAGGGTAAGCCGCCCATCGCAGTTCCTTCTGCCTCCATATTGTGGCCTCACAGCATCTGCACTCGAAGAGGTTATTTACGCAGAAGTTATCAAGCACACCACTGATTCAGTTGACTCCAAGATAAAACAGTAATGACATTTACTGTTTTCCTTTTCTCTAGTATTTTAACCCCTCACCGACAAAACATTTGCTTATATACTATTTTTTTTCTTTGTTTGCTTTTCAGTATTAGGGTTATTGACATCGATGGGCGATGGGTCACATTGGAGGAGCTCGCTAATAGTGTGATAGAAGGTGGCCAAGTTTCGAATAATATTGCAGAGCTCAACATCCGAACTCTTTCTGATTCTGTACCCTCAGGGAAAATCATTTTTCCATGGTTGCTGCCAGTATATCTTCTCATACATGATATGACGAGCAAGTTCCTAATCAAACATTTCCGTCGTGATGCAAACTACATACTTAGTCACCAAAATCTGGTACAATTTTTTACGTAAACTACATACTTTTCTTCTTTTAAATCGTACAAGCTGTTTTTTAGTTGGTCTAACAGGCAATTTTATCAGACTCTTATTTTGGTTTTGTCAGACATCGTACCATTAAAGAATTTTAGTTGGTACCTAGTTATGTTACTTTTCTGTGGTAACTTTCATCTATGCCTACTGGTAACATATGTCGTCAGTGTCCTGATAACTTTGCCTTTTTAACTGTAAATGCATTGATAACTTCTTGTGTTCATGTGTTCACATTTTTTTTAACAGCTACTGTTTCCAACACTGCAAAAGTTGGGACCTCTACCAAAGGACGGGCATTGGTATGTCTTGTGCCTTAATCTCAAGGCAAAACGATTTGAAGTTCTTGATTCTCTTCGTCCACAAGATAGCCCTTCGCTCATCACACATGCGACGAACCTTATGAATGGCATTAAAAAAGCCTGGTTGATTGCGTACAAGGACTCGAGTAAGCAGATCCAATACTATAATCTTGTGTACATCGATGTGTTCAAACAGGACAATGGCCCTGTTTGGATCCTAGAGTTAGTGTTAGTTTGAGTTATTTTGGGCTCAAATAGCTCAAAAGGATCCAAACAGGTGGGTTAGATTCGGTTGGTTGCATCTAACCCATGTAAAAAAAGTATCCCGGTGAAGAGGTGCTATTTGGGCTAGTTTTCCCAGGGCCCACAAAAATAACTAAAAAAATCACCCCCCACACCAGATCCCTCCCTCCCGCACCAGATCTCACCCTCCCTCCCGCACCCCCTCGCGCGACTCTCCTCTCGTTCCCCACCGCGCCGCCGGCCCGGGCGCCGCGCTGCCTGCCCAAGCCGCGACCTCCTCTGGCCGCCGCTCGTCCTCCTCCGGTCGCCGGTCGCCCTCCCTGTCCGAAGCTCGCCCCGCTCCCGGTCGTTTCTCTCTCTCGTGCGCGGAGGCGGCGCATCTACCAGGGATCCAGCGAGAGGTGAGTCCGCCCGTTCCTTCTGTACTCGTGCTCTCCCTCCTCGTACGCGTCCGTCTGTGCAGCAAGTCAGCAAGAGTAGTCCATAGCTAGATTTATTGGCGGAGCTTCTTGTTAGTTAGCTAGTGAGCAGCGGCGTGGCTGGATGTTTCTGATTAGCTAGCTAGTGAGCAGCGGCGTGGCTGGATGTTTGTGATTAGTTAGCTAGTGAGCAGCAAGTTAGCAAGAGTACTCCATAGCTAGATTTGTTGGTGGAACTTCTGATTAGTTCATAGCTAGATTTTGTACCATTTTATGTTAACAGCACTGGCAGTGATGGTTAAAAGAAAACCAATGATGCATTTTACATAAGAAAGAGAGTCGAATGTGAAGAATGTTATCTGAATCAGAGTATAATTTCATTTTTGTTATGCACTAGCTGTTATAAATAATCAAAGTTAGAAATATATCTCATAAATTAACATGGACACGATTACTTATTCCGGAGAAGAGCACGACTGCGTGTGCGGTGTTGAGTTCGGCTTGCTTGTAGTACTTCCTGGATGCGCTACTGATTCTTCTCTTCTGGTGCAGGTAGTATAGCTTGGAGCAGAGCACCCGCGATGGACGGAGACGGCTTCGACGTGTGGGGTTCGCAGCCGTCGGCAAGCGGCCCCGCTACCCATGCCGGTCTTGACCTCAACTCGCAAGCGCCGGCGTCGGAGGGGTTCCCGGGGCTTGGGTTCTACGGAGCCTTCCTCCAGAGCGACAATGATGAGCTCCTCCCTGGACGCGTCAGAGGCTTCGGGCTCCCTCCCTATCGCCCACCCTACGCCCGACGACTGAACTTCGGCGGCTCCTTGTCGGCAGCAGCCGGTCGCGGAGGAGGAAACGATGGTGTGTTCCTCGACGGGTCATCGTTGGGGGCAGGCGGCGGTGTTCGGCAGCGCGCCAACTCGGCCGCCGCGGCCCCCAGCCGCCGTAACCAGCGCAGCAGGACGACGTTCAGTGGCGGTGACGTTCGGCAGCGCGCCAACTCGGCCGCCGCGGCACCCAGCCGCCGGGCACCGAGGAGTGTCGTCCGTGGGCAAGCATCCGGCTCCGGCGGTCCCTTCGCCAATGGTGATGAAGAATTGGAGGATGACGTGGAGGAGTTAGCGAGCTCCGGAGGTCCCCTGGTGAGCCAAACAAATCGAGCCCAATGGAATGATGCTAATAGTGCTTGCTTGTTAGAATTGTGCCTTGAGCAACGTGCGGCAGGAACGTATAATGGTGTACAAATGACTGCTGAAGGGTACCAAGCTGTTATCGACGGCTTGCTTGCTAGAAGGGGGTTGGTGTATTCCCGTGTGCAGGTGAAGAACCAGATAGTCGTACTCAAAAACACCCACTCTTTTTGGCGATACATGCAAGTGCACACAGGGTTGGGGAGGAAACCAGATGGAACCATTGATGCTGACTCTGAGTTCTGGATAACACACACAGAGGTACACTTTTACTGTCTATATCAATGTAGTATATCTTTAAATATGTTCCACCGCATGTAGAATGTCTTGGGTATGTTAGAGTTTGAGGGAAGTAATGTATAGACATAACTACTGTATTTCTAGCCTGGGAGTAACTAATCATGGGTATACTCCCTTCATCCATCCAAACTCTATTGTGGGAGTAATATATGTTTCTTGTAACCAGAATACTACTGAAAATATGGATTGTTTATTGGCATTTTAAGAAAAATCAAAATTTGAACGGCAATTTAAATCTGTCTAGCCAAATATAGTCGTTATCTCCCATTCCCCTGTTTCAAACAAGCTGAAAATTCCCTAGTTTACTATTGGAAACATGTAGTATCTGCTGGATGTTTTTTTAAATATCAAATTTTGAACTAAATTTTGAAATTGTTTAGCAAAATACAGCCACTATCTCTGAATACCTTTTCTTCAAATAAGCTAAAAAAATCAGATTGCTATCGTAGTTTGATTGACTGCTTGCAACGGAGAGCAATCTGCTACTCTTCCTTTTTACCTTTTCTTGGGTGCACGTATAGGATGACCGACTCGTATACTTACTGGCCATATATATATATATATATATATATATATATATATATATATATATATATATATATATATATGTTGATGAATCTGATCTAGACAAATAATTTAAGTCTCGAGCAGTAAATTTTGATCGTTCGTTTTCTATCTGAGCCAGTCTCATATCTTAACAAGTTTTACTTTTTCACTATCCTGCAGAAGAAACCATACCTAAGGAAGTTGCAGTGGGGTCCTCCAACAAACGAGGAGTTGCTTGATCGACTCTTCAGAGGTTACACTGTGGATGGAAGCACAACCTTTGTGCCTGGAGATGATTATGGTCAGAATCAAGGGCAAGACGATCCAGGGGCAGAAGAGGAAGAGGAGGGGTTTCAAGGAACACCTACAAGTACAAGCAACCAAAGGAGCCAGAGGGGCAAGAGGTCATTAAGCACTTCAAGCACTTTGACCAGTCCATTGAAGAAGAGCAAGAGCCCAATGGTGAAGATTGTCAAGGACATAGCCAATACCTACAAGGAGTCTGTCGCAGCCAACACTAAGCAAATGCAGAAACGTGCAAATGAGAAGGCTGCATTTTCTGTGAAGAGGTGTCAGGAGCTGGCGTTTGAGTGTGGCGTTGAGAAAACAATTGAATCTGTCTATGCTATGTCTAAGATGTTCGAAATAGAGTACCAAAGGGAGTTCTTTTGTGGCCTATTAACTCCTGAGCTTAGGTTGGGTTACTTCAAGAAATGGTGCAGTGACAACAATTTGGAGTAGTTCTGAAGTGTGTGTTAAGATGTTGAACTTATTTAAATTGTTGTATGTTGAACCTATCGTGTGTTTGTGAGGTGTTGAACTATTATCTGTGTTGAACCTATTTTGTTTTATCTGCGGGCTGAATTAATTTCATTTGCTTACATTCCTTCAAGTTTTATGATATGTGTTGACAATTTGATACATGTGTTGAAGCAGGAAGAAGATCATGTCCCCATGACCGAGGAAGAAGAATATGATGGAGGTAGCACAAGTGAGGATGAGATCATATCCATGTGCCGCAACAATTTGGTGCAGTCCGAGAATTTAATCTTGAAGTTGGTTCCTATCTTGGGTATGTACTCTGATAACTACTTTGTGAAACTACCTAGGAGGGTCAGTGGATATTCTGGTTTGGATTGGGTGCAGGAGACACTAGCCCGAGATACCCAATGCTATAACATGTTTAGGGTTGAGAGACCTTTGTTTAACCGGCTACATAATATTTTGGTGCAATCATATGGCTTGAAGTCCACTTCAAAAATGACATCTGTAGAGGCTCTAGCTATGTTTTTATGGATTGTTGGATCACCACAGTCAGTTAGACAAGCTGAGAACCGTTTTAGGAGGTCTATGGAGACAGTAAGTAGGACCTTTAGCAGAGTTTTGACATGCCTCCTCAAGTTAGCACATGACATAATTGTACCCAAGGACCCAACATTTTCAGAGGTGCACCCAAACTTAGAAAATCCAGCATTCTGGCCACACTTCAATGACTGCATAGGAGCTATAGATGGGACACATGTGAATGTTGTGGTGGATAAGAGTAAAAGGATTCCATACTTGAACAGACACAATGAAACCAGTCAGAATGTGCTTGCTGTTTGTGATTTCGACATGAGATTTACATTTGTGATGTCGGGATGGCCTGGATCAGCACATGACATGAGAGTTTTCAAAGATGCCATAACTACTCATCATCAGAAATTTCCACATCCACCATCAGGTTTGCTACTTGAACTGTCTTCCAACACTTTTTATCCAATTACACTCGTGCAACTAAGTCTCATTGTGTGCCTTCCACAATATGTAGGGAAGTTTTATGTGGTTGATGCGGGCTACCCAAACCGGCCGAGCTACCTTTCACCATACAGATGTACAAGGTACCATGTGGAACAATGGCAAAATGGCCCGCCGCCACAAGGTATGAAAGAAACCTTCAACCATGCACATGCCAAAGTTAGGAATGTCGTTGAGCGATCCTTTGGAGTGTTGAAGATGAAATTTAGGATTTTATTGAGCATGCCAAAATTTCCAGAGGACAAGCAAAGTAGAATTATTGTTGCTTGTATGGCTCTTCATAATTTCATTCGAGAGAGAAGAATTGCGGATAGGGAATTTGATGCATGTGATGCGGATGAAAATTATAACCCAATGCCTAGTTCTTCTGCATCCGCATGGCCAGAAGACGAACCTCTTGTTGAAGATATCGACATGAATGCCTTCCGTGAGGAGTTAGCTCATGCTTTGTTTCATGGAGTGTAATTTTTTTGTGAAGCTTGATTGACGATTTGTATGTTTAAGTGGGACATCTCATTTGTATGGACAAAATAAAATTTATCATGTTTTGGACCCTTGATTTGTAAACATCATTTGTTTATGTCAACTGTGAGCGGGAGGAGGCCACATAAGAGCCGGCCACACCAAATCCGGTAGGAAAAAGGGTCTAAAAGAGCCAAATGATTGAGAAAGTATATTTATTATCAATCTAACCTTGTCATCCAAACACCTTATTGGTTAGAGTTAGTTCAGAGTTAGTTCAGAGTTAGAATCTAACTCTATCATCTAACTGAGTTAGAGTATCCAAACAGGGCCAATGGGTTAGTTTTTTTGGCTAGTACTCCATCATTTTTTTCAACTAAATACCCGGTAACTTAGTAGTGTAGCATTTTAAAAGTTTGTTCAGCTTTTTGCTTATCTTATTTTGCTTTTTAACACATTTTTTTCTTACAGCACTGATTGCGGTTTCTTCGCGTTCAAGATCTTGGAGTTCTGGGATGGTAAAAATATCCCGACAATAACTAAGGAGCAGATCCCGGCGCTGAGAAAGATATTGACAAGCATGTGGCTGGACCATCCTCTTAACAAATGCACGCAATGGCGCTATCACTTGTTCAATAAGGAGTAATTGATGTGAGAAATTTGCACCAATATAAGTTTTATGTTTAAGAACGGTGATAGTTTTATACATTTTTTTCTGGGCTGATTACTATCTTTTTTTATACATTTTTTGCTGATAATTATGATAGTCAATGCTGATAACATACTATAACAGGTGCTGATAACTTTCTTTTTCATTGTGTCATAACATTTTGCTCACAAACAAAGAACGATGACTAATCTCATTCTCATTTCTGAAAATCCACATTACATTCTGGACGATAACTTACATGTTTCAGTGCTGATAACTTTTCATTACATGGTGTCTCGACACCGTTTTACACAATAAAATGGGTAAAATTGATAAGTAAAATCTCTAACTTGCATTTCAATGCCCATCTAACTTGCATTTCTCAGTGCGGGATGGGTGAGGTACATTTGCGTTTATCATGTTCTGTCGACCCGCAAACTCTACACTTACTCTCTTTTTTTGGCTTTGCAATGTCAAATGGGTGCTGGAATCTTTTCTCTCTTGGACGCCCTTTCGTAGTAGACTTTGGTGGGTCTAGTATCACTCTTGTGTTTGATGATTGGGATCCCTCGGCATGTGAGCCCTGGAACTAGAAAATATTGCCAGACACATGCGTGATAGGAATGCTTCCTTGATGCGCTACTGGGACACCTTCAGTGGCACTAGTCCCTGGTGGTGAAGAAAACATTTGTGCTTCTTTTCGCTCATCTTTTTCCTTTCTTGCTTTCTTTAGCTGCCTCTTTTTTAGTGCATCCATGTCGTCTCTGAAAGCATTAACATGTTTCCTTGCCAATGCCATCCTTTCATCAGTAGTGCAAGCGTCTTTTGCTTGTTCCTTGAAATCATTCAGAATAGATGTATATCTCATGATATTTTTTCCTTCCTCTGTCATACCCTTCTTAACTGTTGGCTGTTGGTAATCAGGCTGAACAAGATCCTCTTTCTGGATCCCATGTCCACCTATCCAGGATATACCTCCTTGGTATCTCGTAGACTCCAATCTGTTCCATTACTCGTAGTATGTGTGCGCATAATAGCCCATCGCGATCAAACTTGCAGCAAGTGCATGAGTATACCCCTTCATCCTTGTTCGCCTGCACATGGTAGTCCCTATCCCCATACTTTGGTAGTATGCCTCGGAGCGACCACATCCTGAAGGTTCCATCTTGCAAAGTGTCGCATCCGTAAGTAGTCTTTAGCTTCATCTCTACCTGGAACTTGGAGAACAGATTTTGTGTGTATATCCCTCGCATCTATAACTCGATTGGGTTCAAGGAATACATGTCTGCCTCTTTGTAAATGGTGTCCACTTGCTCTTTCGCCACAGCCACCATTACTTTCTCCTAGATTGCAGTGTATTGAGTTGCGAATTCAATCAATGAGTTGTTGGGGTTCACGTACTTCTTGAGCACAACATTGAATCCCTCGCTCCTTGCAGTTGTCTGCAAGAATGAAAAGAAATGCTTCATGTAGTACACTGGGGCCCAACATTTCCTATTTTCCCACAACCATTGAAAATGTTCGTTGTCGATCTGGCCATGTTCATCCATCATTGCCCATCATTTTTTTTCAAACTCTTCCTCTATGATACACAAAACATTAGACAATTACAACATCATACACAATCATTGGTAATTAAAGTACAAGTATGCTGGTAACTTTTCTTAGTTGTTAGATGGTAAATTTATTGAACAGTTTTTCTAGATCTGGTAACTTTCCTAAACCACAAGTTGGTATCAACATATGTGACTGCCCCCTGGTAATATAGCCAACTACATCATGGTAACTTGTGTAGACCCACGCATGGTAACTTGTGCATCACATATATTTATATGGCTTCTCAAGTTTGCTGCATGGTAATTAAAATGGGTCAACAGATTAGGTACGTACCAGTCAAGCTGTTGTCGACACAGTATTTGAACGCTCTGTTTAGTGGTTTATCATCAGCCATAAGTTTTCCAAGTTTCTCCTGCGCCTTCTTCATTATATGCCCGCGGCAATTTCTGTGTATTATGTTCAAGAAGACCTCGTCGATTGCACTCCTCATTGCAAAGTCCTGGTCTGTGATGATGTTTTTAGGGGCAACACCACCCATTGCATGGAGGAATGTGTTAAACAGCCAGACAAAGTTTTCCTTTAGTTCATTTCGAATGAAGCCACACCCAAACTGAATGGATTGACCATGGTTATTAATTCCAATGAATGGTGCACACGACATCTTATACATGTTTGTCATGTATGTCGTGTCAAACGACAAACAGTCATTATACTTTGCATATGCCCTGCGCGATGCGCCATCTATCCAGAACAAGTTCTCAACCCTATCCTCATCATCAAGTTTGATTCTCCAGTAGAAATATGAATCTTTGGCCCTCATCTCTTGGAAGTATGCAATTATGCTCCCAACGTCCTTGTGGCGGTGCTCTAAGCGGAACTTAGCTCGTTGATTAGCAATGTCTTGTGTCGTGTAGGGTACGTCTTTAGCGCTCCCGTAGAACCATGACATCAGCTGCATCTGCCTCGCAGTCTCAACGTTGCATCCGTGCAGAACCCTCAAGAAGTCCTGCTCCTCCTTCAGAATGTACCGATGTGATGATAAGAATTTTGTTAGGGAAGGCTTTTTGATCAGGGGGTGATTGTGGGTGTCCTCAAAACGGTCAACAGTCCACCATGCATCATCGTGGGATAGGTACATGTGCGCTTCACATTCAGTCCTAACAACTTTCTTTTTTTCCTCTTCTTGACAATGTTGTCTGGGTTTTCCACATCTTGCAGCTCATCCCTGTCCTTGCGTCGTTTGCCATATTTTGTACAAACTAGTAGCACCCTGCTTATAGTTCCATCAACCCTCTCTTTCTTGAATTGCTGCCTAATTGCAAAGCCAGTTCTGCGCGCGTAGGTGCTGTAGTGGTCACGTGCGCTCTCCATGATGTCAAATTTTGTCCCTTGCAAAGGTGGCTTAGGTGTGGAATATGCCTCCATGTTGCTGCCTTCCATATCAGCATCGATCCCAGCAGATTCTGGAGTTGCTGGTTCACTTATTGTCTGCTCTCCAAGGCTCCTAGCTCCTGTGCTTGCATTTGTTCCAGCACTATGTGCACTTGTTCCACCACTGGGCAAGCTGTTGTTTGCGCTGATTGCCCGAGCACCTGCATTTTGGCTTGGTAGATTAGTAGAATATTACATGATAAATAACAGTTTTCCATCATGGTAGTTTTCTGAAGATTCAGTGAATGTATCTTTCTTTTTCATGCCTAAACAACCCTGGTAATTTGCATACTCTGAACCTGGTATTATGAGTGCACCAATGCTGATATTTTACAAACCAACTTCAATAGTAAAGCATTCTTTTCTGCCTAAAAAACCCTGGTAATTTGCATCCTATGGACATGGTAATATGTGTGCACCAATGCTGGTAAGTTTCAAACCCACTTCAATAGTAAACTATTCTTTATGCCTAAAAAACCCTGGTAATTTGCATTTTCTGGACCTGGTAATATGTGTGCACCAATGCTGGTAAGTTTCAAACCCAGTTCAATAGTAAACTATTCTTTATGCCTAAAAAACCCTGGTAATTTGCATTTTCTGGACCTGGTAATATGTGTGCACCAATGCTGGTAAGTTTCAAACCCAGTTCAATAGTAAACTATTCTTTATGCCTAAAAAACCCTGGTAATTTGCATTTTCTGGACCTGGTAATATGTGTGCACCAATGCTGGTAAGTTTCAAACCCAGTTCAATAGTAAACTATTCTTTATGCCTAAAAAACCCTGGTAATTTGCATTTTCTGGACCTGGTAATATGTGTGCACCAATGCTGGTAGGTTTCAAACCCACTTCAATAGTAAAGTATAAGACTGGGTTTTTCATTCCATGATGATATGTAAACAGTAATGTTGGTAATTTTACCTGTCCCCATGATGTTTGGGTATGCTGAATTGCTGATTGGTGTGCGCGCTGCATCGCCTTCTTCATGCATTCTACCCCCTCCTCCATCCTCTGCATTATATCCTCTGCTAGCATCCATTTATCTACTCCTGCTTGATTTGTTTTCACGTTTGCACGTTAGTACACATTTACACGTGTTCACTCTTTTTTTGAAACTCGTTGTTTTGTTTTACTCTTTACATAGGTGTCTGAAGGCAAGAATCGCAGGGGTGATTGGGAAGAACACTAAACAGGAGAATTTACAGTACGACATGAGCATCTCCATTAAAAGGCAGCACTTTTCTTTATCTAATGTTAGTACTTAGCTAAAGTGGATGATAACTTTTACTATGTACAGATTGATAACTTGATTACTTCATGCAGTATAACATTCTTGTAGACTGAAAAATGTACCTTTTTTGCAATGCATCTTCCATTGTATGAGAGAATGATTTTTGTGGTCAATAAAGGTTCCTCTCTCCTTTTTTTGTCTTTATTTTTCCATGGTAGAACACAAAATCTATGTTTAGTGTAGCAGGGAATGGGGTATTTTTTTGGGCACTCTGTTTTGTTGCATGAAGTTGGCAACAAAAACTACGGGGGGCTGGTAATTTTGCACTTAGTTGATTGGTAACTCACTGCAATAGGCAAAACTATGAGAGAAGTCTGCTTATTCTGTTTTTCTAGTGGTGAAAGGATGGTAATTTTTGCACAGATTGGGAGGGGGTCTGGTGGGGGTGGGGTAAGTCTTTGTATTAAGCAGAATTTTTTGGAGATTTTTGGATGAGTCTTTGATTCTTACCAGGGTGAGGTGATGTTGCCTGGTGATTTCTTCGCCGTATCCATGGTAATTTCCACCGCTCCCCTAATGATCTGCTCTTGTTTGATCCAGATCTGGAGGAGGGGTAGGTCTTTGGTGTTGATTTTGAGCAGTTGTGTAGGGGGGAGGGGCGGGTGGCTGGTGGGGAGGGTATACTTGCGTGGAAGGTAAGGGGGGTGGGGGAAAGTTGCGATCTGGAAAGTGCGTCGTGGGGGGATGGCATTTTTTGTTGGGCCTTGTACAGCGATCGGCCTGGTTAGCTGGCGGGGTGGTCGGCCTGGTTAGCTGGCGGGGTGTTTGGCCTGGTTAGCTGGCGGGGTGATTGGCCTGGTTAGCTGGCGGGTGATCGACAGGTAAGGTAAATTTTCTATCGGGCACACTGTTGCCAAATATTGTTGTCCATTTATTTAAGAATTATATTTCGGGTTTATATATTTTTGTTTATTTATCTATTTCCATAATTGCAAATATATATTTTCTTGTACTAACTTTATTTATAAAAATGTTCCTTGTCTAGATTAAAAATATTCATCATGTATTAAAATAATTTTAACATGTATGTAAAAATTGTTCAATATGTGTATAATAAATGTTCATCAAGTGTTAAAAAAGGTGCAACATTGAAAAAACAGTGAAGATGTATTTATGAAAAACATATTGAGCGCGTATTTGGAAAAGCATTCAACATGTATTTGAAATAAAAATACTCAACATATATTTTAAAATGGAAACAAGAAAAAGAAAAAAAATACCAGGAGAATAAAAAAAGAGAAAGAAAAAAGCAAATAAAATGGATAAAAAATTAAAATAATCGACAGAAACTTGTAAAGAAAAACACTCAAAATATAAAAGAAAAAAAATGGATGGGACTTTCTCAAAACCTCACGGAAGGCTCTCAAAACTGCCCTAGCTCTATTCCCAACATCGCCCTGGGGGTACAGTAGCTCTGCTAATGGTCCGGACTAGATGACCGTTGTTGGTATCACTCGCAATAAGCGATACCTAGCTTCTGAGCTTTTTCCTACGCCTTGGGTCTTTTCAGGCCCGCTATGACATGAGGGCATGTGCCCCAGGGTTAATGTGATTGCATTTGGACCGTGTCTAACTTGATGCATGAAGCATATTACTGTACTCATGGGGGACTGGTTTTGGTGTTCGTTGTGCCAAAAGCAGGTTGAATGTCCATCGGAAGCAAATTAGTGTTGCCGATAGATAAGGATACAGATGATCCAGTTGCTTTCAGTGACCCAAGCAGGGCCTACAAGCAATCATGACATCATCCATGCAAGCAACCGATTAAGAGGTCGAGGTTATGTTTCATCTACAGTAAGTAGGGTCACGAGAGCAAAACTTCTACGCAGAGGGGTGATCTCCCAAAGGCAGCAAGGAGGCCACCCGAGGTACTCATCTTGTGGACTAACATGCGACATGAAGAATACTTGCGGCAAATTGATGGTTGGTTATGAAGACCGAAAATGGTTATGACACATGTGAGATTCTTATGAGTTGGCATGAAGATAGTTGAGGGAGTTTCCGTTGAGTCAGGTTAGGATGAAATGAAATTTAAGTAACAAAATGCCTTATCTGTCGGGATTACTGAAAAACGATATCGGCTTATAGTGAGCCAGGTTAGAATCGTTTAGAGTTAAATACACTGGAGATGCCTCAACTTATCCTGTGCACGGTCAGTTTGGTGTCTAAAGTTGTAAAATACATGAAACTGATGCTCGAACTTGTCCGGTCATGCAAATACGACGCCTCCGTCCGTATCCGAACATGTCCAGCCCGCGTGGCGTGCCAGCTTGGCGGTGACCCATCTGTAAGTGGTTGAGAGCGGGAAAGTGCCGAGTACTCCACGCGCGAGGACCTTTTTTAAGAAACCCCCTTATATTTATTTAATCACATAGAAAAGACCTCAAGTATGAGAAATAACATGAAAAAAATCATCATGGAGGGGTTTAAAACCTGGCACCTCCTGGTCAACTACGGCTTAATCTGTCCACTCGACCAAAATATGCATCGGGTTCATCTCTTAGCTAGAAAGCTATGTAAACACTTTTCATGTATCGTTCTGTAATTTTCTTAATGTGTTATCTATCTTTTTTTTTCAAGTTCCTGTTAATTTTCATGCGACGTAAATTTTCCCATATAAAAATACAATATGCAACTATTTTTTACTTTAAGAAATTTTTCTATTTTAATTATTGCGTACTTTTAAGAGGTAGACATGAACTTTTGCAAAAAATTATGGGGATTAAAATAATTCAACCTATATTAGAAATTATTGTGTAAATTTATGTATGTTCACTTCTGGACCACAAGCACACACTACTATTGTTAATCTTCATTGTATTTCTAAAATACCTAATTATTAACAAATTGACAACATTGTATTTTGTAACCTATTCAACATGCATTAAAAAGTATTGTGTTGACATTTTTAATACAATTATTCAAAATGTTACATAATAAATTCTTAGTACACATTGAACTTTTCTACATACACATTGCCAATTTTTTAATTCAAGACACACATTTTTGAAATACAGGTTATAATTTTTCAATACATGTGAAACATTTTCCAAAAACATGTTAAACATTTTTCAAATGCACTAACACTTTCTTTAAGTTTATTATGGAAGTTGTAATTTTTTCTTCCATTTCTATTTTTTCAACGGTAAAAATAATATGAGAAATAATAATAACAAGATTGAAAAAATGAAAGTAAAACTTGTGCAGGTCCATAGAGGCGCCATATATAAAAAAAATCGCTTGAAGAGGTACATAGCAGCCAAAACGTATTTCTGGAGCACGGCGGCCATTGAGCATGTTTTTAAGGCTAAAAACCAGCACTTAAAAGTTTCAAAATGAGTTGATTGTTTTCACACAAAAACATATGTATGTGCTCTAAGTGACTTTCAACTTTTGCTCAAAATTATGTTATATTATACCCTTCAAAAAATGGAAAAAAATATGGCAAAAAAATAAGCTGATTTTTTTTGCCTGTATTCATCTGTTTTATCTCTCATACAAGCACATATATTGGTGAAAATTCACACGGATATATTACACTTCTATGTGTGCATGTATAAAAAAATTCAGAATCTTTTAGCTATAAAAATCCGTTTCTTTGAACTTAAAAAAAATAGGACACAATGTGCCCGTGCTCCAGAGTTACTTTTTGCATAGCCATGCAATAGATAGAGTTCGACCTCTGCAATATATACTGCACCGTGTATGGCACGTTGGACAACCTTTGCGTAGAATGCAATCCGTGATAGGGCTCAGGTTCGATCATCTATCATGCATTTTTTTTTCTTTCTAATTTGTGAGGTTTTCCTGCTTGATTAAATAAAATATGAGGGGGTTTTGTACAAAAAATTCCTCACGCTCGGGCCACCCAGTGCCTTCCCTGCTCTTAGCCACGGACAGGTGGGGCACTGCCATGCTGGCACACCACGCGGGCACTAGTTTCATAGTTTCGTGTATTTTGCAACTTTGGCCTTTGGGTACTAAAGTTGAGGCACCTCCAATGTATTTAACCCAATCATTTAGTAAGAGATCCAAATTGGTTGAATGGTTGTTTTTTCATTGATGCAGTGCGCACGTTGCGACTTCTTCCAGCTATCTTCTTGTAATTTTTTTTGTTTAAGTGCCACATTTTGACTACATGTGGGTATTGATGCGAAAAATTGTTCAAATCCAACAGTAAGATTCTTATGTTCTTCAATCCACGCTGTATCTGAATATCGAATAAAAATAACATGCACAAATCTACTGATACATGCTACTAACTCTGCAGCGAGCCTTAATTACGGAGAGCGTCAGCCACTTGCTATAGTTTTTCCCTCAATCAGAGGAAAATCATTAACCAGATGCACACTGATCAATGGTCGAGTGCAGCATCTAGGAAACAATAATGATACAGTGCAGCTAGCATCAGCACATCATCAGCCACGCACTGAACTAAACCCAGTATCAGAAAACAAATGGGATTCTTGACACCAATTATTCAACTCCCGCAAAAAACAACACCAATTTTATATATTCAACTAAAGTATTGAAAAATGATTAATACATGGTGCGATTCCAAAGACCACGTCCACACGGCACAAGCACTTCCACTACCACAAGCACCAGAGCCGGCCTTCCAGTGCCAGAGCTCACACGCTACCCAGTCTTCTTTGAACCGCTTCCAACTTCAGATGAAAACCACAGTCCATGGTCCACAAAATAATAGTGCGCCAGTGGAGCCAGGAGAATGGAAAACAACAGCAAATGTATCCACCATCCGAAGCTCGTACGCGTGATAACTGACAAGGAAGTTCATGCTTCAGGTCAAGAGGATGGAACAGAAAACAGATACCCAGCACTCCAGCAGGCCAACCATCACCCCGTCCATTAAGCAACATGATTGCACTTCTTCTTGCCGTCCACTTGGGTTTGTCCACACACTGATTGAGACGCCGATGTTTGCTCTGGATCGCAAGCACCTTTCGGAAATGATCTCCCCATGCACCATCTGGCCGGCTGAATATTTTGCATATCTTTACCAACTGTTTTTTCAAAACACGGCTTTTCCTGTTCACCAAAAGGCAAAGGATGTGGGTAGAGGTTAGATTTGTTTAGTGAAACTGGTAAGAGAAGCGATATCAGGGCAAGTAAAGTAAGGCATGCTGTAAAAATTCATCAAAAATTTGACTCAAGGATGACTGGAAAATCTACAATGCAGTTTTTTTTTGTACGGAAGAATGGGTAGTTCACTTCCCAGTAGATTACAGCATGCAACCAATAGTGAAGCACTGAAATATCAGTATGAACTAGGAAGCTGCCGCGTGGGCTGGGAGCAGTTGTGTAAAACCCGATTTTCTTGACCCAAATTCTTCGTGGTGACTATGACTACGAGGGACAGAACAAATGGGAGCAAGACCTGCTTCTTCCTTTCCCATCATGCTCTTTCATGGTTACACCACCATTGATGCTTTATCCAGTCAGGGGACAACATAAGCTCAGGTTCCCGTGTTAGTTTCACCAGAAAACTATGCAGACACTCGATTTTCCCAACAAGACATACAGCAAGATATTGCACATACCTTCCCTTGGCCTTGGTCTTGTGCTGCTGATATGCTTGGCCTCTCCTACCAGTTCCTGCACGGAGCAGGAGAAGGGCTCCCTTCTCCAGTTCCTTGGCGGGCTCTCACAAGATGGTGGCCTCGCTGTGTCATGGAAGAATGGCTCGGATTGCTGCCAGTGGGAAGGGATCACCTGCAGCACAGATGACACTGTTACAGATGTCTTGCTGGCTTCTAGAAGTCTTCAGGGGCACATCACACCTTCTCTTGGGAACCTCACTGGATTGCTGCGCCTCGACCTGTCAAACAATCTGCTATCCGGTGGTCTACCGCAGGAACTGGTATCCTCCAGCAGCATCCTCATCGTAGATGTCAGCTTTAACCGTCTTGGAGGAGAGCTGCACGAGTTGTCGTCTACCCATGCCCGGCCACTGAAGGTACTGAACATCTCGAGCAATTTGTTTACAGGACAGTTTCTGTCCTCCACATGGCAGGGGATGAAAAATCTGGTTGCACTCAATGCCAGCAACAACAGCTTTACTGGGCAGCTACCAACTCATTTCTGTGCCAGCTCGCCATCCTTGGCAGTGCTCGAACTCTGCTACAACCAATTCAGAGGGAGCATTCCCCCACAACTTGGTAGCTGCTCCATGCTCAGAGTGCTCAAGGTTGGCCACAACCACCTCAGTGGGAGTCTCCCGGACGAACTCTTCAATGCTACCTTGTTAGAATACGTCTCCTTCCCCGGGAACAGTTTACAAGGAACACTTGAAGGCTTGCATTTTGGTAAACTCAGTAATCTGGGTACTTTTGATCTTGGAGAGAACAACATCAGTGGCAAGATTCCGGAGTCTATAGGTCATCTCAGGAGATTGGAGGAACTCCATTTAAACAACAACCACATGTATGGGGAGCTGCCATCGAGTCTGACCAACTGCACAAATCTCATAACCATTGACTTCAAGAGCAACAATTTCAGCGGGAAACTCGCCAAGGTCAATTTCTCCAACCTATCCAATCTAAAAACTATAGATCTTATGTACAACAGCTTCAGTGGCGAAATTCCAGAAAGCATCTACTCATGCAGCAACCTAATTGCACTGCGTCTGTCTTCCAATAAGTTCAATGGCCAGCTGTCAGAAAAAATAGGCAATCTAAAGTCCCTCTCATTCCTATCACTTGCTAACAACACTCTTACAAATATCACAAGTGCACTTCATATCCTTAAGAGATGTAGAAAACTTACAACCCTGCTTATTGCGTTCAACTTCAGGGGAGAAATCATGCCAGAGGATGACATGGTTGATGGTTTTGAAAATCTTCAGTTTTTTAGTGTCGATGGATGCGGATTGTTTGGACAAATACCTCAATGGATATCGAAGCTAGCAAATTTAAAAATATTAATCTTGTCTAACAATCAACTCACTGGATCAATACCAGCCTGGATCAAAACCCTAAGCAACCTGTTCTATCTGGGCATATCAAACAACAGCCTCACAGGGGGGATTCCAACAGCCCTTATGGATATGCCAATGCTAAATTCAGATAAGAGTGAAGCCCATTTAGACCCAAGGGCATTTGAGCTACCTGTTTATTATGGTCCATCACTACAATACCGTGTACCTATTGCTTTGCGTAATGTGCTAGATCTAAGCAACAACAAATTCACTGGTCAAATCCCCCTCGAGATTGGTCAGTTGAAAGCCCTCCTTTCACTCGATTTCACTGTTAGACTTGTCAAGCAATAATCTAACAGGTGGAATTCCAGATGCATTGAATAGACTGAACTTCCTTTCAGCATTCAACATTTCAAACAATGGCCTAGAAGGGCCAATTCCATCTGGAGGCCAGTTTAATACATTTCAGAATTCTAGTTTCCTTGGGAATCCAAAGCTGTGTGGTCCTATTCTCACTCATGAATGTGGTTCAGATTCAATACCTCCATCCTCCAGAAAAAAACGAGATAAGAAGGCTGTTTTTGCAATTGCATTTGGCGTGTTCTTCGGAGGCATTGCTATTCTTTTGTTGTTGGCACGTCTCCTTGTCACAATCAGGAAGAAGGGTTCTATGGCAAAACATAGAAGGGAGAGTAACGAAGATGTTGAAGCAACTTCATTCTACTCCAGTTCAGAGCAAACATTAGTCGTCATGTGGATGCCCCAAGGCAAGGGAGAAGAAAACAAGCTCAAATTCACTGACATTTTGAAAGCCACGAACAACTTTGACAAGGCGAACGTCATTGGATCTGGAGGCTATGGATTAGTCTACAAGGCAGAGCTGACTGATGGCTCCAAGATGGCAATCAAAAAGCTCAATGGTGAAATGTGTCTAATGGAAAGGGAGTTCAATGCAGAGGTCGATGCACTCTCCAGGGCACAACATGAAAATCTTGTACCACTGTGGGGTTACTGCGTCCAGGGAAACTCAAGGTTTCTTGTATATTCCTACATGGAGAATGGAAGCCTGGATGATTGGCTCCATAACAGGGACGATGATGCTAGCTCATTTCTGGACTGGCCGACTCGACTCAAGATCGCACAAGGAGCAAGCCTGGGACTTTCTTATATCCATGAAATCTGCCACCCTCAGATTGTCCACCGAGACATCAAATCCAGTAACATACTACTGGACAAAGAATTTAAAGCTTATGTTGCAGATTTCGGGCTAGCCAGATTGATTCTTCCCAACCAAACTCATGTCACAACTGAACTGGTCGGTACTATGGGTTACATTCCCCCCGAGTATGGGCAAGCATGGGTTGCTACACTGAGAGGTGATATGTACAGTTTTGGAGTAGTCATGCTTGAGCTGCTCACTGGAATACGACCTGTCTCAATCCTATCAACGTCAAAAGAACTTGTCCCATGGGTGCTGGAGATGAGGTCTGAGGGGAAGCAGGTTGAGGTCCTGGATCCAACACTTCGAGGCACAGGATGTGAAGATCAAATGTTAAAGGTGCTTGAAGCTGCTTCCAAATGTGTCGACCACAATCAATTCATGAGGCCAACCATCATGGAAGTTGTCTCCTGCCTGGCCAGTATAGATGCTGACCCGCAGATGCGAAAATCAGCCAAGATACAATGAACCACTAAACCACACATGATAGATAATATTGCAGTTTTGTGCATGATGTACATGTAACTTTCTTAGTTTCAGTAGAACTACTAGTTCTGATAATCAGTTTGTTCTGTATTTCTGCACAGAGCCTAACAGGTTGCCATCTTGAGCTTTACGTACTTTTTTCAGGAAATATTTTGGTATTCATCTTCCTTCAGATCTTTTTTACAAGGACCTTTAGATGTTTCTGTATGTATTACATATGCTTTTAAGTTTCACAAGCATGAGACAAAGTGTAAACATGTGAAATGACTATCTTGCTTTGTCAGTGAAAGATTGGAAATGGTTTTCATTGGGCAGATATTATGTCTTTCAGCTGTTTTCTCTGGATCAACGGTTTTAAGAACCGCAGAGTTGGAGCTGAACTACCGAATTGCCAGCTACAGCAAATGTTTGGTCGGCCCAAGCCTCAAACAAATGGAATGAGAAACTGAGAATGTAATACGACTACCATCTTTGAAATACAAACTGAATACTTAGTACGCAGTCACTAGCAGAACACGAGAGGAATGGTGATCAGAAGCACCTACGTACCATGTCCAAAGATTTAGGCGGCCAAGAAACCACGGGCCTTGCAACGTAGCTAGCCCCTCCGGCGTAGACACATACGCATCAGAGGACTTCCCAAGCATGGTCCACGATCCCACCCGGACTCTCTACGGCAACCGTCCGTCGCGGACTCGCGGTCCAAGAAAAGACACTCGGGTCGGCATTCCGCCGAACGGCCTGAGCGCGCTGCTGCCGAGGCGGACGGCGCTGGGAAGAGAAGGCCGGCATTGCGTCGGAGAAATAGATGCATGCGTGTGCGTGGAACGGGGCGAACGTGGCAGAGAGGATGCGCTGCGAGCACGGCGGCGTGAGAGGAGGAGAAGGCCGGTGAGAATGGTGGAGTTGCGACTCGCCGGGAGAGAGGAGTGATGGGGAACGCGGAACCGCGGAAAGCAGGCTGTGGAGCGCGGGGAGCGTTTTCTCGCCTACTGCGAGACAGAGTAAGAGCGCGCTATGAGCCAGCCCAATTCGGGTTCCTGCCGGAGCTGGTTTTCCTTTCTATTTTTCGTTTTTAATGGTTTTCTGTGCCGATTTTCAAGGGTTTTATTTTGAGGTTTTTTTTGTGTTTCTCTACTGCAGAGTAATTTTTTCAACACGTGTTTATTTCTAACATACACATTGTACGTTTTTGTATAGATCGGGAGCATTTTTATAAATGCTTAATATTTTTCAAGTACTTGATAACAATTTTTAAAATATGTGTCTGATGTTGACCTTTTTGCATACACATTGTGCATTTTTATACCTCTGAAACATTATTTTATACATGTTTTATAAGTTTGCAATACATGATTAATATTTATTCAAATACATGTTTCTAAAAATTTAACAAATATGTGTTAAAGAAAATTAAATATATGTTCAAACATTCTTTTGAATGAAATAAAACAATTTTTTTAAAGTACACAGAATTTTTTTGTCCATTGTATAAACCCTTATTTTAAAATATCATGAATATTTTTTTCAAATGCATGAATATTTTTTAAATGCAACATACAATTCTTTTTGAAGGGTATGAAACATTATTTTAATTACATGGAAATTTTATTTACATTTTATAATCTTTTTTCTCATTGTCAAATACATTTTTCTGAAATGCGTGATTTTGAAATAAAAACTGTTACGGCATTTTTTCTGAATGGTATCAACATTTTTAATTGTGCTAATTTTTGTACACTGTATTAAAATTTTAAATTCATGGATTTTTAAAGTAAATTAATGTTTCGGAATACATGTATTAAGGTTCGGCGTGCAAAGGTTCGAATCCTTTTACTCTAGATTATGAAGACCCGATCTGATTTTTTTTAAGAACGAGCTAACAACTACAGGAGAAGTGGCTCAGTATCAAACATACCACGTGCCTATCTTATGAACGACAATCATCCGCTTGGATGAGGCCATTCTAAGGTGATTTTTCGATCTAAATCAAGCAGGTTTCCCTGAAGATCTTGTTCAACATGTTATATTTTTACTGGTAGGAGAATAATCCGACTCGGTATTCTTAAAAAAGGGGGGGAAGCAGAACCAATTTAAGATGATATGGGTCGTGAAGGAAATATACCCTAGAGGCAATAATAAAGTTATTATTTATTTCCTTATATCATCATAAATGTTTATTATTCATGCTAGAATTGTATTAACCGGAAACATAATACATGTGTGAATACATAGACAAGCAGAGTGTCACTAGTATGCCTCTACTTGACTAGCTCGTTAATCGAAGATGGTTATGTTTCCTAACCATAAACAAAAGAGTTGTTATTTGATTAACGGGATCACATCATTAGAAGAATGATGTGATTGACATGACCCATTCCATTAGCTTAGCACCCGATCGTTTAGTATATTGCTATTGCTTTCTTCATGACTTATACATGTTCCTATGACTATGAGATTATGCAACTCCCGTTTGCTGGAGGAACACTTTGTGTGTTACCAAACGTCACAACGTAACTGGGTGATTATAAAGGAGCTCTACAGGTGTCTCCAAAGGAACATGTTGGGTTGGCGTATTTCGAGATTAGGATTTGTCACTTCGATTGTCGGAGAGGTATCTCTGGGCCCTCTCGGTAATGCACATCACATAAGCCTTGCAAGCATTACAACTAATGAGTTAGTTGCAAGATGATGTATTACGAAACGAGTAAAGAGACTTGCCGGTAACGAGATTGCACTAGGTATTGAGATACCGACGATCGAATCTCGGGCAAGTAACATACCGATGACAAAGGGAACAACGTATGTTGTTATGCGATCTGACCGATAAAGATCTTCGTAGAATATGTGGGAGCCAATATGAGCATCCAGGTTCCGCTATTGGTTATTGACCGGAGACGTGTCTCGGTCATGTCTACATTGTTCTCGAACCCGTAGGGTCCGCATGCTTAAGGTTTTGATGACAGTTATATTATGAGTTTATGCATTTTGATGTACCGAAGTTTGTTCGGAGTCCCGGATGTGATCACGGACATGACGAGGAGTCTCAAAATGGTTGAGACATAAAGATTGATATATTGGAAGCCTATATTTGGATATCGGAAGTGTTCCGGGTGAAATCGGGATTTTACCGGAGTACCGGGAGGTTACCGGACCCCCCCGGGAGGTATATGGGCCTTAGTGGGCTTTAGTGGAAGAGAGGAGAGGTGGCCAGGGCTGGGCCGCGCGCCCCTACCCCCCTAGTCCGAATAGGACAAGGAGAGGGGGGCGGCGCCCCCCTTCCTTCTCTCTCTCCTCTTTCCCCCTCCCGAATCCTATTCCAACTAGGAAGGGGGGGGGGGCGGATCCTACTCCCAGTGGGAGTAGGACTCCTCCTGGCGCGCCCTCCTCCTGGCCGGCCGCACCTTCCCTTGCTCCTTTATATACGGGGGCAGGGGGCACCCCTAGACACACAAGTTGATCCACGTGATCATATTCTTAGCCGTGTGCGGTGCCCCCTTCTACCATAATCCTCGATAATATTGTAGCGGTGCTTAGGCGAAGCCCTGCGATGGTAGTACATCAAGATCGTCACCACACCGTCGTGCTGACGGAACTCTTCCCTGACACTTTGCTGGATCGGAGTCCGGGGATCGTCATCGAGCTGAACGTGTGCTAGAACTCGGAGGTGCCGTAGTTTCGGTGCTTGATCGGTCGGGCCGTGAAGACGTACGACTACATCAACCGCGTTGTGCTAACGCTTCCGCTGTCGGTCTACAAGGGTACGTAGATCACACTCTCCCCTCTCGTTGCTATGCATCACCATGATCTTGCGTATGCGTAGGAAAATTTTGAAATTACTACGTTCCCCAACAGTGGCATCCGAGCCTAGGTTTTATGTGTTGATGTTATATGCACGAGTAGAACACAAGTGAGTTGTGGGCGATATAAGTCATACTGCTTACCAGCATGTCATACTTTGGTTCGGCGGTATTGTTGGACGAAGCGGCCCGGACCGACATTACGCGTACGCTTACGCGAGACCGGTTCTCCTGACGTGCTTTGCACAAAGGTGGCTAGCGGGTGACAGTTTCTCCAACTTTAGTTGAACCGAGTGTGGCTACGCCCGGTCCTTGCCAAGGTTAAAACTGATGGGGAACGTTGCAGAAAACAAAAATTTTCCTACGGTTTCACCAAGATCCATCTAGGAGTTCATCTAGTAACGAGTGATCGGATTGCATCTACATACCTTTGTAGATCACGCGCGGAAGCGTTCAAAGAACGGGGATGAGGAAGTCGTACTCGACGTGATCCAAATCACCGGAGATCCTAGCGCCGAACGGACGGCACCTCCGTGTTCAACACACGTACGGTCAGCGTGACGTCTCCTTCTTCTTGATCCAGCAAGGGGGAAGGAGAGTGTAACACCCTCGATGCGACTATAGCTCCCACGTGTCGAGGCATGACTTAGAGACATAATCGCATTGAAGGCATATGTCGCAAGTTAGGCAATCTTCACAACATCCCATGTATTATAAATCATAAAGGGGAGATAACATAGTTGGCTTACACTCGCCACGTCAATCAAGTACATAAATAATATTACATCATCCAAACACTCATGGCCCGACTACGGCGCCAAAATAAAAGATAACCCAACATGCGACACGGTCCCAATCACCCCCAACTGGGCACCACTACTGATCATCGGGAAAGGAAACATAGTAACGTTGAGAGTCTTCGTCGAACTCCCACTTGAGCTCAAGCGCGTCTCCTGGAGCGGAATCATCAGGCCCTGCATCTGGTGTAATAGTAATCTGTGAGCCACAGGGACTCAGCAATCTCGCACCCTCGCGATCAAGACTATTTAAGCTTATAGGTATGGCAAGGTAATATGTGGAGCTGCAGCAAGCGACTAGCAAAATATGGTGGCTAACTTATTCGCAAAAGAGAGCGAGAAGAGGAGGCAAAGCGCGAGCAAGAAACTAGAGAACAACCTGCGCAAACATTACTCCAACACCGTGTCCGCTTCCCGGACTCCGCCGAGAAGAGGCCATCACGGTAACACACCCAGTTGATTCATTTTAATTAAGTTAAGGTTCCAGTTATCTACAACCGGACATTAACAAATTCCCATCTGCCCATAACCGCGGGCACGGCTTTCGAAAGTTCAAATCCCTGCAGGGGAGTCCCAACTTAGCCCATGACAAGCTCTCACGGTCAACGAAGGAATAGACCTCCTCCCCAGACGTTCCGATCAGACTCGGTATCTCGGTTCTTCAAGACACTTCGACAGGTTAAAACAAGACCAGCAACACCGCCCGAATGTGCCGACAAATCCCGATAGGAGCTGCCACATATCTCTTTCTCAGGGCACACTCAGATGAGCGCTCCATAAAACTAAAACCAAACCTCGAGTTTCCCCGAGGGGGCGCTGCACAGGACTCTAGTTTGGACCAACACTCAGAGGAGCACTGGCCCGGGGGGGGGGGGGTTTAAAATAAGATGACCCTCGGGCTCCGGAAACCCAAGGGAAAAAGAGGCTAGGTGGCAAATGGTAAGACCAAGGTTGGGCATTGCTAGAAAAGCTTTAATCAAGGCGAACTATCAAGGGGTTCCCATTATAACCCAACCACGTAAGGAACGCAAAATCCGGGAACATAACACCGATATGACGGAAACTAGGGCGGCAAGAGTGGAACAAAACACTAGGCGAGAGGCCGAGCCTTCCACCCTTTACCAAGTATATAGATGCATTAAGATAACAATATAATATAATGATATCCCAACAAGTAAATAAATGTTCCAACAAGGAACGACCTCCAATCTTCACCTGCAACTGGCAACGCTATAAGAGGGGCTGAGCAAAGCGGTAACATAGCCAATCAACGGTTTGCTAGGACATGGTGGGTTAGAGGTTTGACATGGCAATTTGGTAGGCTTGAAAGCAAATGGTAGGCATCGTAGCATTGGCATAGCAAAAGAGCGAGCAATCTAGCATAGCAAAGATAGTAGTGATTTCGAGGGTATGATCGTCTTGCCTGCACAGTTGTCAGAGTTGACTGGATCCTCGAAAGCAAACTCAACGGTCTCCTCGTTAGCGAACTTGTCTCCCGGCTCTACCCAAACAAGACAAACAAGCAACAAGACACAATCAACCACGTGCAAGGATCAAACAAGATGATGCAAAGATGATATGCTATGCGGGATGCAAAATGCAAGATATGACAGGAAATGCAAGAACCTGGCCTCAACTTGGAAATCCAAGCGTGGCACTGGAAAGATGAGATGAAATCGCTTGAAAATGATATAAAGGACGCCGGAATCGTAGTTACGGTTTGGAAACGGCAAGCGATTCAAAAATGACACCGGTCTGCGATTTACAGCAAGTAGCCATCTAAATGCAATGAGATGAACATGCTAAAGCACCCAAACAAGATGAAAAAATACATGGCAGGGATGCATTCAAGATGCTTAACAAAAGTCTAGCACTGAGCTACGGCCAATTCATCCATTAACAGGTTCAAACAAGCATGGAAAAATGCATATGACAAACAGATCTCAGACTTAGTGAAATTAACACTTGTCTGGAATTTCAGATCAGATAGCACTCTTCGGAGCAACAAAACTACATGCTATAGGAACTGAACATGACAAAGTAAAGCATGGCATGGATCTACTCAAAGAGCTTAACAAAAGTCCCTTAGTGACCTTGAGCCAAAAGGGATCAGAAAATACAAATGCAAGCATGTGATCATAGCAAAAACATAATCAGTTTTCATACTTAGTGAAAACTGGCACATGCTGAAACATAACTCAAGTAGGCATGTTTACGAGCTCGATGCACTCACTACGGTGCAAGTCATGAAAAGATAATCATACATATATCAAGAACACATAAAATGCAAGCTAGACATGGCAAGAACAATAGCATAGCATGCACGGATCAACTACAACATCATCGGCAAAATTGCAAACAAGTTGACAATCTGCCCAGATTCACAAAGTAGCAAAAGTAGAGCTCGATTGACTCAAGCTAGGGTGCTTCATAATTGCAAACAAAGACATGGATGGATAGAGCACTACAGGATTAACAAAACATCCTTACTGATCATCCTCAAAAGAGGCACGGATCACTAGGAAACAACATGAACATATGGCCATATGAGATAAACAGCTCAAGGACTTGGTGGAATTGCTAAGTCCCTGAAAACAGAATTACCGAGTGCCTCACTTT